>NC_140950.1:129879058-129916558 GCF_014529385.1 Adiantum capillus-veneris | reverse complement strand
GTTTTGACATTCTCGGGTATTTTTTATCCCCAACGTCGATGTTTCTATGAGCGTTGCTATATAGCGACGCTCATAGAGATGCTTATAGCAACGCCGGTAGTTTCGAGCATTGCACAATGAGCATCGCTGAGCTTACGAGGCTCTTGTAGTGATTGACACTAAAAACTCACTCAAATAAAGAAATTGGGCCACCCAATACACAAAAACCTTGGAAATTGACAAAACTTTGGGGCTTTTCATTTTTTTGAGATCCAAATCTAAAAGAAATTGAAAATCTGACATCCACAAAGTGTAGGCATACAACTGAAAAAATTTCATGTTCAGATGTGGTCAAACATGGGTCACGATCCATATAACTTCTCACCATCTAGGGCTAGGAGTTGACCAGTAGGTATCTGATACCATTTGAAACAACTTTTCCAAAATCCACAATAGCAAAAAATTGAAAAAAGTTGATCAAAATAGCCAAACACAGAAACTAGTCAAAAACCATAGCACAAAGAGAAAAATTTACTTTCGAGTGAAAAAAGGTTTGTCAGAACCAAGCCAAAAGCCCAAAACTGTCAAGCATTCTGAGCAAGTGCTAGAATTTACCTTGTTTACAAACCAATGGTCCAAATCCAAAAGCATTTGATACCATAGCATATACTAATCATGTTGATCCTAATGGTACCATTGAAAAGTCAATTTGGCCTCCAAACATGGATCACATTCATTAGTGTCATTAGGGGAATTTCGGACTCTCAAATGGGCCCTATAAGCACTTTGACTTTCTCCCTCTTGTCCAAAATGGGCGCACGGTAAAATTTTTACAAATGAAATCAAACTTGTCGAACCTTTTGGATTCAGAATATACTCATTGAGATCTATCCATTGATAATAGCATGCCATCATATTTCTTATATTCTAGTGATAGCCATTTTTTGGCTCTTTGTAATTGCCACAGTGAGTTACCTCACCCTACCAAAATCACCCAAACACTGTGGCTATCCCTACCATTTCACTGTACATAGGCGTGCGTGAGTCACGGGACTTTTCCCATATCTTCTTAAAAAACCCTCAATTAGCTAGTCATTGGGCTAGTTGAGCCAAAAAAATAAAAATAAAATAAAAAATATAAGTATATTATGGCCCATGCGTATGTAAATATTTCTTTGTATATAGGGCCAAAATAAAAGATTTTTTCATAATTATTTTGGTATTTATTTAAATATTTCTACCTAGGTGTGTGTTATTTATGCTGTGTACATTGCCTCACCATTACCACAATTTTTCTTACCATTTTTCATACTCTTTATTCCATATAGAAATATTTTCATGTAAGCTTCTCTTATATTTGGTGTAACTCCACCCCAACAAAAATCCAAAAAAACTAGTTTTATTTACGTGTATATTTTTTTCACTATTGTGATTTTTCCCTTCCTACATCTATTTTGTTTTTTTTTTCTAAAAATTTAGAACACCAAAAATATTTATCTTTTTATGGTAGCTTCATAATGAGAGAGATTTCTTTTGACCCCTTTATATTTTTTCCACTTATATTATTTATATTTGACATGTACATATTTTTTAGACCCCTCAATATTTGATTTTCTTAGTTGTACTATTCACTTATATCCTAATCTCAACAATATCTTCAATTATAGACCTACCAAATAAGGTCAAGGGTAGGTGGCATGCATACATGCACTATGGAGGGCTCACTCTTGGAGGTATTCAAAAGAATCATCCAAAGAAGGACCCCACAAGGACCTTGCAGTGGAAAAAAACGGTCGGTTTTGCTGAATTTTTAAAGGTCACTTGCTCTGCGAATTTGAAAAGGTGATACAAGCAAAAGTTGTAGCTCGTGGGCTGAACTTTTGCCTCAAATTTTTTCATATTTTTTTGAGCTACGAGCTGTGAGCTATGATTTTTTTAGTGGACCCCAGTTTTCCCATGCTATGCAGCCACACTCTCTCTTCCACTTTATCATTTTCCTCTTTCACACACACTTCTCCACTCATCATCCCCATCTCTCTCACCACTCCTCTCTGCACACTACTCACCTTCTCCTCAACCTTGAAGAATAAGAGAAACCATGGTGAACTCATACCTCCCACACACAATTCCATTCCAAAATTGACCACCTAGTCTCATTTTTCCTCCTCCAATTTACCCATATCTATCAAAAAAACCACAAAATTCAGCCTCTTCTCTTAAAAGACAGCATCATGGTGGTTGATTACTCAGCTTCAATTATCTTGTCTCTCAAGGAAGGTCAAGAGTGGAGAAAAAATGTACCGTCAAAGCTAGTGGACCGTCAACAGGCGTCAAAATCGGCCCTACTCAAGACACTTGGAGCATCAACCTTGTAAGAA
The DNA here is from genome assembly GCF_014529385.1 of Adiantum capillus-veneris. Lineage (NCBI taxonomy): Eukaryota > Viridiplantae > Streptophyta > Polypodiopsida > Polypodiales > Pteridaceae > Adiantum > Adiantum capillus-veneris. The sequence goes on along the minus strand of NC_140950.1, from coordinate 129,914,201 downwards.
AGCCACCTTTTCTTACCTCTTAAGAGTTTTTTTCTTCCTTATTTGTATCCTACATGGATACTCCCATTGTAAATATCCAATTCCATTTGTAAATTAATACTAACTCTACTAACACTAACCCACTATGAAAAGTCCTATCACCTCCATTTCTCTCCTCTCTCTTTCCCCACCAACTTCTTGATAATTCCAAGCAAAAGAAATTAGATAAATTGCTGAAAATCTAACCCAACCATGGTTAGAGGAGTAACCCTAGCCTTCAAAATTGCTATAAAAGGAGGGTGTAGCTAGCACAAAAGGAGGGCCATAAGCAAGAGCACTATGCTATAGCTTGAGAAGCCAAGCTCAACCTCTCTAGAAGGAGCTCTTGAGTGGAAGCTCATTGTCTTATGCACGTGCATGTGTTGTAATAGGGGATTAGCAAGGGAACTCTATGCCATTGTAAGAGAGAGAGTGATCACTCAATTGAGAGTAGGAAATCTATCATTTCTCCTACTAGTGTAAGCCCAACATTTGCTGAATCAAGGAGGGTGGATTTGGACTAAGCTTGGATACTTTGTCTCTCTTCCCACGTGAAGTAATGGACAACACTGATGTGTAAGTGTCTTGGTGTTTTTTTTTTTTTTGTTAAGTTCTTGATAGCTTGTCTCTAGTGTTGTCATCAATTTAGCCATAAATCCCACATACTGTAAGAGGGCGACAGGGTGGAGAGGACTCCCCTGGCCTTAAGACAGTGAGTGGGGTGGCTTTTCTTGTGATGTGTTGTGGTGTAATTTATTCAAGCTATGTTGAAAAAATACTAATATCACTTTGATTGGTCATGACAGATTTGTAAGAAGGTATTAGTGCAACAAACACCCCCCCCCCCCTTCTCTCTCTTTCTTACATATATAATTGTGTTTGCTTGATCATTTCCGATACGTTTCAAAGCAGCCCGAGCACTATCTCTCTCTCTCTCTCTCTCTCTCTCTCTCTCTCTCTCTCTCTCTCTCTCTCTCTCTTGTGTCCTAGTTCGCTCTTAAACTAGGTGGTGCCCCTTGTGTAGTTGGTGGGATTTGGCTGTGGGTTTGTTGTTTTGGTTTGTGTTGTGTTGTGCCCCAGCCCCATTGAGCAGCACGGGAGCCTTGAAGGGTGTTTAGAGGTTGCTCTTCTTGTTTCCCGCCCCGGACCGCCTCAAATTGGTGCCCCCACTAAGGAACGGCTTGTGTATTTTTGTGTAGAATCAACCTTTAGCATAGTCAAGTAGTTTGAATGAATCACAAAAATTTGTATGATCCCTTCATTCCCATTGCAAGGCAAAAGGTACACATAATTGTTAGTACTAAGTTGCAATTTCAACGTGTCATTCGTAGAATTTTAGGTCCTCTTAGGTTGGCCGAGATAAACGCTTCAGTAAATCCTTTTATTTTGCCTCTCATTAGATACGACCTTAGTTTGGACGTTTATATTTTTGTTTTGTTTTAAGCATTAGGTCATGCATAGACCATGGATAACGGCCTAGGAATAGAGGTTTTCCCCTTCCATTTCACTCCACACATTAGAATAAACATTGCAATTAGTAGGAAAATCCATTTTCAACAACGTATGGTGTTCATGTTTGGTGCCCAAAGAGTAGGAGAAATTCTCGCATCACCAAATCCTGTCATCCTACCTCTTATTGATTATCATAGGTCGTTTGATGTGAATATCTTTATTTTGTTGTAGAATAGATTGTAAGCTAGAAAACATTATTGTGGAAATCTTTTTAAGAAAGAAAAACAAAAACGGGTGTCACTTTGAAATCAATTCAATGGAAAGCCAACGCCAAATGTCTGGGTATCCTCTTTTCTTTGGAGAGCCTGGAGAGGATGCATAATTATTTTTAGCGAATTTCAAGATGTCTTGCCGTATCAAGAGGATAATAACTGATCAAGAACGTGTAGAAATGTTTGAGGTGGTCCTTAGGAAAGATGCTAGCACTTGGTTTGACTCTTTGCCTGAGGAAGTTAAGGGGAATTACACAGAAGTTTTGAATCGTTTCAAGAAATACTTCTTTGACCCCCAAAACACTCAAAAATTATGGCAAGACATTGTTTCTCATAAGCAAAAAGACTTAGATGACTACTACTTGTACAAGCAAGAGTTTCTACGTCTTTGGGCTCTATGGATACGAAATGTTGCTAACCCTGGTGATGGTGCAGAATTTCTAAAGAAGGAGAGGTTCATAGCCGGACTCTTTCCTGACCTTAAGGTAAAAGTTGAGGCGGGTGCACCTGCTACCTTTGATGCAGCTGAAACTAGGGCTGTTGAGAAATATAGGAAACTCAAGTGCTTAAGGGGAGAGGTTCCAATAGAAGGTCTTAGACCCAAAGGTAAGTCACAAGAATCAACATCGAGGGAGCTTCCGGAGGTAACGACGGAAGTAATTGAGAAGTTAAACGAATCTTTAAGCAGCCTGTCAATTCACCTTGCACAAGTTGTAGGTCCAAAGGGACAAGCAAAGAAGTCTGAAGAGCGAGATCCACGACCCAGGAGAGTCTTGCAATGTTGGAATTGCAGAGAGTCTGGACATGGGATGTATAATTGTCCTTGGCCCCGTGGGGATCCAGGGAGACCTAAACTTGAATTACCCAGTGATGAATGCAGGTGAAGGAACCGGTCAACAACCAAGGCTTCTACAAAGACCAAATGGACCAAGACCACCTCCACAAGGGGTAGAAGGAGTTCCACCTTTGCCAGATCCAAATGTGCATGTGGTAGAGGTGACAAACTCAAATGAGGTTGACATGGAAGCAAATGGCATTAAGCGTGGCTGAGGAAAAGGTAAAGAGAAAGAGGGTGTCCCTCCACAGAGTGACCATGGACAAGGCAAGAAGGCAAAGGAGACCAAGGAAGCTAAGAGGACTCGACGTCGTATCAATCTCCAAGACTTCCCTCTTGGACATGGTATGGCTCCATACAACCTGTTGGAAGACATGCGAGGTAAGGGTCCTGATATCTCATGGCCTCAGTTTCTTGCATTATGCCCACAAGTTAGGAGGGATTTAACAAAGGCAGTTAGCGCTAGGAGAAAGGTAAAAGAGAGTTTTCCTGTTGTAAAAATTGCACATGCTGAAATGAACGAGGATATTACACCTGTGCTAGATTGTTACATAAAAGGAAGATTGGTTAGGAAAGGTCTAGTGGATGGGGGTGCACAAATTTGCATCATGACAGAAGGGCTCATGCAAAGACTAGGCATGCACATCCATGAGACACCTGAAATGAAAGTGAAAATGGCAAACAATAGCAAGGCTAAGTGCGTAGGCATTTGTAAAAATGTTTTTGTGGAGGCCTTTGGCATTAAGAAGGCAGTGGATTTCTATGTCATGTCTACCAAGGGAAATGGTTACCCATTTATCCTAGGAAGACCATGGCTAATGAAAATGCGAGCTTTGCAGGATTGGGAGAGTGGAAAGCTAATTTGCAGGAATGAAAATCACAAGAAGGTTGTCTTTGACATGAAGGAGCAACGCCAAGAGGAGCTCCATGAAGAATCATCTCAAAGTGAGACGGAAGAAGGTTGGACCGATAGCACTTCAGAAGAAGAAAGTAGCGGCAGCATTACTGAAGAGGAGTCTTCCATCGAAGTCATGGGGGTAAGGTTTAAGCCAAGCAACCAAGAGACCTCTTGTCAAGGCTTGGAGGAGGTAGGTCCTCAAGAGAACGAAGGTGTTCAAGATGAAGGGATGCTGGAAGGTATGCTATCAACAACACTTACAAAGGATGAAAGAGATGAGTTCAAATGTGTGCTAAGGAAGTTTCCTAGGCTTTTTGCTAAAGACTACACCGATGTGCGTGGAGTAGATGTTGTTAACCACAAGATTGAGTTGAAGCCAGAGGCCACACCTAAGGCTCAAAAGCTACGAAGGCTAGGAGTCATTAAGGAGCAGGCTCTACTCAAGGAGGTAAGAAAGCTTCTAGTAGCAGGTTTCATTTATCCAGTGGAGAATTCAGAGTGGGTCTCTCCCGTTGTTGTCACTCCTAAGAAAAATGGCAAGTGGAGGGTGTGTGTGGATTATCGTCCACTTAATGAGGCAACAAAAAGAGATCACTTTCCCCTCCCATTTCAGGATGAGATACTAAATGAAGTAGCTGGTCATGAGAAGTACACTGTGTGTGATGGCTACTCGGGTTACTTTCAAATAGGTATCGCATTGGAGGATCAATTGAAAACAACCTTTATCACTCCTTGGGGTTGTTATGCTTTTAGAGTCATGCCATTTGGTCTGACAAATGCTCCTGTAACTTTCCAACGCTTCATGAACATGGTGTTTCAAGAATTCTTTGGAAAGTCCATTAGGGTTTTTATTGATGATTTTTGTATTTATAGCTAAAAATCATTGCATCTACAAAGGGTAGAAGAAGGTTTAAAGAAGCTCTAGGACATGGGAGGTCAACTCAACCCCGACAAGTGTCACATAGCTGAGGATGAAGTGATCTTGCTTGGTCACAAGGCTTCCTATAAAGGCATTGAGGTGGATCCTTCAAAGGCAAAGGCTTTTATTGAGCTCCCCTCACCCAAGAATCTCAAAGAGGTCATATCATTCATTCAAAAAGTGAAGTATATGTCACGATTTATTCACTTAGCTTCGGAGTTGCTTCATCCTTTGCAAAAGTTGACACAACAAGTAGAATTTGCATGGTCTGATGAGCTTGAAGAGTATTTTTGTAACATTAAAGTCATTTTGTCAGAGCTACCAACACTCATGCCTCCTTGTTGGGAGTACACATTCTTTGTTAGCTCTAGTGTTGGAAGGGAAACAATTGGTGCTGTGTTGCTACAACAAGATCCCCACAGTACAAGGATGCTACCCATCTACTTTGCTAGTAGGGTCATGAATGCTTTGTAGAGAGACTACACAGAAGCAGAACTCATGATGCTTTCTCTCATGTTTGCGGTGAGATAGTTTAGATCCTACCTACTGCCAAAACCTTTTGTAATTCTCACTGCAGAGAATTTGTTCCCTTGGGTGTCATCTCAAATGAATCTTAGTACTAGGATCTCAAAGTGGATTATGGAGTTGCAAGAGTTTCAATACTCCTTCAAGGTAGAAGATAGTGTGCGTGCACAATTGGCAGGGATTCTCACTTATAGGGTGCATGAAAAGGAGATTAAGGTGCCTGAAGTAAAGACCCTACCATTACCACCACCAAAAAGTATTCCTAATGCTTTTACCTTGTTCTTTGATGGAGCTTTTCGTCGAGCCACAGGAAAAGCAGGGGAGGGCTAGTGTTGCTCAACCCAAGTGGAGAGGTGGTCATGAAAGAGAAGGTCAATCTACCAGGTTCAACTAGCAACAATGAAGCAGAATACGACACACTACTTCATGGTCTGAAGATGTGCATTGGCCAAGGGATAAAATGTCTCATGGTAAAGGGAGATTCACTTCTCATTGTTAAACAGATTTTAGGCATTTGGGCATGCAAGAATGAAAGCTTAAGGACAAAATTTCATGCCATTCGTAGGATGTTTAATCAGTTTGAAGAAGTGCAACTATATCATATGCCGAGGAAACAAAATGAAGATGCCGATTTACTTGCACAACAAGCCATTGCATGTGTAAAGAAAGAAGTGCAGGTCATCATGGTGGCGGCTGCTGTGAAGCAACCGAGGTACCAGGGATTGGAGTCATTGGATCCCATCATTGGCTACATTTTGGAGGGTGAGTTTCCACCAGACTTCACAAAAGCTCAGAAGAGGAGACTCATGAAGAAGGCAAGCATGTATCTCTTCCTAGAGGGCTCCCTCTATCAAAGAGGGAAGGATAAAGTGTGCAGAAGAGTACCAACTATCGTGGAAATTCCAGCAATTCTAAAAGGTTTGCATGAAGAGGCATGTGGTGGTCATTTTTCCCAAGAATTAACTGTGAAGAAGATTTTGCTTGCGGGGTATGTTTGGCCAAGTCTGCATGTGGATGTCCAACATTGGTGTAAAAGTTGTCACAATTGTCAGGTAAATGGGAATAGAAGATTGATTTATGGTCCAAGGCAAATCGTGCTTGCAAATGGACCCTTTGAAAAGTGGGGCATTGATGTTATGGGTCCTCTGCCTAGGACAAAAAATGGTAAACTCTACATTCTAGTGGCTGTAGACTATATGACAAGGTGGGTGGAAGCACAAAGTGTGGCAAAGGTAAATGAGAAGACAGTGAGCAAATTCGTCTACACTCACATTTGTTATAGATTTGGCACACCTTTGGAGATTGTTTCTGATAATGGTCCAGGGTTTAGAAAGGGATTGCTCACAGAAGTCTGTGAAGAACTTCACATTCTACATCGTCACAGTACACCCTACTATCCCCAATCAAATGGTTTGGTAGAAAAAGCTAATGGTGTCATTGCAGGCATCATTAGAAAGATGGTGAAAAATAAGACAAAGTTGTGGGATGACTTCTTGGATGGTGCCTTGTGGGCGTATCGAACCACATATAGGGAAGCCACGGAGTTCACACCATTTCACTTGGTCTATGGTCAAGAGGCTTTACAGCCAATTGAGCTAAACATTCCAACAATGCGACTTCATGGCAAATCAGCACAAGATGATCAAGAAGCATGGATGGATTGACTTCTTACCTTAGCTGAGCTTGAGTGGAAAAGAGAAGCAGCATACGAGTGCTATAAGAGGAAAGCCACACAGACAAAGGAGAAGCTTGACAAGAAACTGAAGGACAAAGGCATCAATGAAGGAGATCTTGTGCTAAGGTATGACAATCGACTCGATAATCGTTTTGATGCCAAATTTGAAACAAGATGGCAAGGGCCATACATAGTCAAGAAGGCTTTCAATTCAAGTTACTATCAGCTTATGGACTTGAATGGTAAAGAGCACTCCAGGAAAGTATACGGGTATCGCTTGAAGCCCTATTTGAGTCGCCTTCTACCAAAGGATCTACCAAAGATCTGTCAAAAGGCCACTGTCTCATGTAAGTATTGTTACATGAAGCATGAGTGTAACTCTAGCCAAAATTTTGAGGGGCCAAACAATAAAGATCTCGTCAAGGACTCTGAAGCACTCTCTTTGGAAAAGATGCTCTATGATGGTACATGAATATACCATCATCCAGGGAGAGGGCTAATGATAGCCGTTTTTTGGCTCTTTGTAATTGCCACAGTGAGTTACCTCACCCTACCAAAATCACCCAAACACTGTGGCTATCCCTACCATTTCACTGTACATAGGCGTGCGTGAGTCACGGGACTTTTCCCATATCTTCTTAAAAAACCCTCAATTAGCTAGTCATTGGGCTAGTTGAGCCAAAAAAATAAAAATAAAATAAAAAATATAAGTATATTATGGCCCATGCGTATGTAAATATTTCTTTGTATATAGGGCCAAAATAAAAGATTTTTTCATAATTATTTTGGTATTTATTTAAATATTTCTACCTAGGTGTGTGTTATTTATGCTGTGTACATTGCCTCACCATTACCACAATTTTTCTTACCATTTTTCATACTCTTTATTCCATATAGAAATATTTTCATGTAAGCTTCTCTTATATTTGGTGTAACTCCACCCCAACAAAAATCCAAAAAAACTAGTTTTATTTACGTGTATATTTTTTCACTATTGTGATTTTTCCCTTCCTACATCTATTTTGTTTTTTTTTCTAAAAAATTAGAACACCAAAAATATTTATCTTTTTATGGTAGCTTCATAATGAGAGAGATTTCTTTTGACCCCTTTATATTTTTTCCACTTATATTATTTATATTTGACATGTACATATTTTTTAGACCCCTCAATATTTGATTTTCTTAGTTGTACTATTCACTTATATCCTAATCTCAACAATATCTTCAATTATAGACCTACCAAATAAGGTCAAGGGTAGGTGGCATGCATACATGCACTATGGAGGGCTCACTCTTGGAGGTATTCAAAAGAATCATCCAAAGAAGGACCCCACAAGGACCTTGCAGTGGAAAAAAACGGTCGGTTTTGCTGAATTTTTAAAGGTCACTTGCTCTGCGAATTTGAAAAGGTGATACAAACAAAAGTTGTAGCTCGTGGGCTGAACTTTTGCCTCAACTTTTTTCATATTTTTTTGAGCTACGAGCTGTGAGCTATGATTTTTTTAGTGGACCCCAGTTTTCCCATGCTATGCAGCCACACTCTCTCTTCCACTTTATCATTTTCCTCTTTCACACACACTTCTCCACTCATCATCCCCATCTCTCTCACCACTCCTCTCTGCACACTACTCACCTTCTCCTCAACCTTGAAGAATAAGAGAAACCATGGTGAACTCATACCTCCCACACACAATTCCATTCCAAAATTGACCACCTAGTCTCATTTTTCCTCCTCCAATTTACCCATATCTATCAAAAAAACCACAAAATTCAGCCTCTTCTCTTAAAAGACAGCATCATGGTGGTTGATTACTCAGCTTCAATTATCTTGTCTCTCAAGGAAGGTCAAGAGTGGAGAAAAAATGTACCGTCAAAGCTAGTGGACCGTCAACAGGCGTCAAAATCGGCCCTACTCAAGACACTTGGAGCATCAACCTTGTAAGAAAGCCACCTTTTCTTACCTCTTAAGAGTTTTTTTCTTCCTTATTTGTATCCTACATGGATACTCCCATTGTAAATATCCAATTCTATTTGTAAATTAATACTAACTCTACTAACACTAACCCACTATGAAAAGTCCTATCACCTCCATTTCTCTCCTCTCTCTTTCCCCACCAACTTCTTGATAATTGCAAGCAAAAGAAATTAGATAAATTGCTGAAAATCTAACCCAACCATGGTTAGAGGAGTAACCCTAGCCTTCAAAATTTCTATAAAAGGAGGGTGTAGCTAGCACAAAAAGGGGAGCCATAAGCAAGAGCACTATGCTATAGCTTGAGAAGCCAAGCTCAACCTCTCTAGAAGGAGCTCTTGAGTGTAATCTCATTATCTTATGCAGGTGCATGTGTTGTAATAGAGGATTAGCATGTCTCTGGTGTTGTCATCAATCTAGCCATAAATCCCACATACTGTAAGAGGGCGACAGGGTGGAGAGGACTCCCCTGGCCTTAAGCCGTTAATGAACAGTTACAGTGTCAGGAGTTTTTTGGAGCAAGGTATTGCGCATATGTACATACACATGCATGGTGCATCGAATAAAGGATTGCCCATTTTCCAGAGCCAAGTGGTTACGTGGGACCCACATGTGTACAGGTAGGACAACATGTACATAGTGCATCGATTTTCACTATTACCAGTACCAGTGTGCTTTTCCTACAATAATGAGGAGTTGGTAGCGCTTAAAACTTCTCGCGGAAGCTATCCGCGGGCCGATGACATGAGGTAAGCAGGTGCGTCAGATGGCATCTAGTGGCGTCAGGAGGCCGAACGGGGTCAATACTTGCACGTGGATGAGTACGGACACAACGTGGGTGTTTCCTTGTGATAATTATGCAGAAAGGTCATCATGAGGATCACTTTTTGGGGCCACTTCACGTGGTGGCGAGATGCATTATTGGAAAAAAGCTGAGTGCCAGGTGTGCGAATGATGCAAAAAGGTGACAACTATGCACTGCAAGGTCAGTTTTTGGCCTGTTCGGGGTCCGTTGGAGGTCATCTAAAAGGCCAAGGGTGCCCAACTAATAAATCTAAGTGTGGGAACTGAAAAAACATAGAGAAGACCAGAAAAAACGTGGAGAAGAGAGGAGGAACAGCCGCAGGTGTGTTTTTGCTCATTTTGGAGCCTGTTTTGGCCGTAAACTGCTCATCCGAGGTCGGATTTGAGCACTTTGACATTGTAGACTGGGGTTTTGGGCCGTTCCGGACGCGATGGCGCTGTCCATTTTTCCAAATTCCTCACTCTTTTTCTGCTATTTTTGCTGTGTAAGTTTCTCCTATGAGCGAAGCTTCCACTCCAATTTGTGATTGTATCTAGTATCTTTTACCCATATTGTGTGAGCTGTTTTCCCCATTGGTGTTGGCCCAAGATCATTTGTATCTAAACATCAGAAATTCTCCTCTTTTGAGCTGAATTTTTGGGTGTGTGTGTGTATGTGTGTGTCTCTGTGTGGAGTGGGCAAGTGGATAGTCTCTCTCCTCTCACTCCATAGGTGTGTTTCCTGTCTCGGCTAGGTGGTTGTGTAAGCCGAGTGGTGCCCCATAGTGTGTGTGTGTGTGTGTGTGTGTGTATCTTTCCAAGAGTGTGTGTTGGGTCGTTATAGAGGCGCTGTGTGTGTTTTCATCCCGCTCACATTCTTTTGGTGCCCCCACGGAGGATGTTCTTCGAGTACCTTCTGCTTCAAGCGTCAAGCTTCGAGATTCGGGATTACAGGTTGTAGGTTGCAGATTACAGGTGTTATAGGGATAGGTACAAGTACAGGTGATTCACACAGGTACATGTAGCTAGAGTACAGTGATATACTAGCAGTGGTATCACTTGCAGCTGTTCTGGGTATGCATCACTTGGCGCCTATTTGAGCGCATTGTCTGTTGGATTGTACGTTACTTGTGGAAACTACCATTGTACACATTTGTGGAGCCATAATTGATTGTATTTGGCAGTCCCAGCCATTTTTGAGACTTGGTCTGGAAGATAGTCATTTCTGAGACTTGACTATACGCGATTTGCATGAGCCTTCGTGTGAAGGTCGATAGCGTGAGGTTTTATTGAGCTGGGGGATTCTCAGATGTGGAGATTCTTTCAGTGATATAGGTAGCTGGAGCACCCTTTTTGTGACCACGCCATAGGCTATGTACTAGTGATTCCTATTTGATGCTCGTGTTCTATTGTTGACAGTGTATGCATACATATATGCATACATATTGTTGACAGGGATTCTCTACTTCTGGGGAAACTCTCTCAAAATTTTTCCAAGTTATGATGGCTGGTTTTTTGGTCTTTTAAGCCATTTATGTTGTTATGCTGCTGAAATTCTGGCAAAATCAGAGGATTAGTCAGGTGTGCTTTCTTGGGAGCTTCATGGTTGGCTTTAATGGATAATCAAAATGGCCCTCAATTCACTCCTTTTCATTTAACTTAGAGAATCTAGATAAATGCTCATGTGTCCAGGAAGATTTTTTTCCAGCAGCGCATAGTCTTTATGTTCGGGCCAAGAAGATTAAGGGAGATACTGGAATGTCCTTTACCTATTGTAATTCCAATGATCAACTATGAAAACTCATTTGATGTGCATGTGTTTGTCCTTATCTGAATTTGAGCTCTATTGAAGTTTTTGGGAATTGAGTCAGTCAAAAGTCTTGGGTTCTTGCACGTGTGTTCGAAGGGGTTCTTAAAGCATTAAACTTGGGTAGCCATGGCTTTCTCTTATCCGGAATTTCATGGAAGAAGTGGTGAAGATGTGGAAGACTTTCTGGAGCAAGTCGAGGTGGCATGCATAAGCAACAATATGTGTGATGAGGAGAAGATTTTGAGGCTATTTGGATTGCTTTTGAAAGATGAGGCCCGTGTTTGGTTCATGGATTTGGAAGCTCAAGAGGCAGTGGCTTCTTCTTATGGTTTGAGTCTTGACAAGTTTATAGAATCTTTTTTAGAGCGTTTCCAGGTTTTTGAAGATGCAAATGCAGTATGGAATGAGCTCAATGCTCTTAAGCAAGGTTCTTGTCAAGGTGTTGATGCCTATGTACAAGGTTTTACAGATTTATGGACTCGTTGGTGTGTTGCTCTTAAGGATGAGACCCCCCCTTGTTCATTGAAGAAAAGTTTTTTTGTTGATGGTTTGTCACCTTGGTTGCGGTTCGAGGTTGAGTTGAAGAGGCCCGAGTCTTTTGAAGATGCAGTATGCATTGCAAAGCAGAAGGAATGGAATTTTAAGCGTCTTGAGGAACATGGTATCAGTACAGGTATGCATGTGCAAGATGGATTTGACATGGAAGATGAAGTTAAGCCTAAGCAGGTGAAAAGTAGCCTATCCTATGATGTTTCTCGTTTCTTCCCAAGGTCTATTGTGAAGCGTAAAGAGGTCTTGCAGGTTGACAGGTTTATGGAAGAGACTAAAGAGGTGAGTAATGCTTTGGATACAGGATTGAAAAGTCTTGAAGAGGATGCATTGGCTACTTGTGTACCTTGTGATTCTGGGTGTGAGTGTGAGGTTGAGGTTATTGATGATGAGCACGTATCTTTGGATACTAGTTCCTTGGAAATTAGGGAAGAGCGCAAGGTTGAGAGCCATTTTGTGGATTTGTTGGATGTGGAGCCTATTTTGAAGCCATATTTTGATGTATGTGCAGTGATTGAACCGATTTGTGAGAATGATTGTGGTTTAGAGTAGGGATCTGTATTCTTGGAGACTGATGAACCCATGCTAGAAGCTATGGATAGTGGTGCTAGCCATGATTATGATGTGGATAAATTTATGTGTGATGATGAGTATGCTTATGATGATGAGAAGGGGTTTGGCATATATGACCCCAATCTCAGCTATGTGGATGCCTATGCTAGGGATACGTGTATTGAGGGGATACTTTTATGCTTTGGATATCAACAACTTTACCTTCACACAATGCTTTTATCTACTTGGGTGCATGATTTGCAGGTTGTTGCTATGGCTGGTGAAGCCAAGATGCCAGGTGATGAGTCACTTGAGTTGTCTCTATCGGTTGGGTTGAATGTGGCATGCAATATTTATGCTTTTGAAACTCCAGACAGGGCGGATGTGTTAGTTGGATATGCCTATGGTGCATTTTGGTTGATTGTTGACAAATGTAGGTGTGGTGTTATGATGCTTCTTGTGAATCAGGCAATATGCCTTTGGCCTTTTGATCCAGGTGGAATGAGCATCTAATAGTGTTGCTGCTGCTGAGCATGAATGCTCTAGCAGGCTAGGAGATGGGCAAATTATTTCAGGAGTATTCTGGAGCAAGGGATTGCGCATATGTACATACACATGCATGGTGCATCGAATAAAGGATTGCCCATTTTCCAGAGCCAAGTGGTTATGTGGGACCCACATGTGTACAGGTAGGACAACATGTACATAGTGCATCGATTTTCACTATTACCAGTACCAGTGTGTTTTTTCTACAATAATGAGGAGTGGGTAGCGCTTAAAACTTCTCGAGGAAGCTATCCGCGGGCCGACGACATGAGGTAAGCAGGTGCGTCAGATGGCATCTAGTGGCGTCAGGAGGCCGAACGGGGTCAATACTTGCATATGGATGAGTACGGACACAACGTGGGTGTTTCCTTGTGATAATTATGCAGAAAGTTCATCATGAGGATCACTTTTTGGGGCCACTTCACGTGGTGGCGAGATGGATTATTGGAAAAAAGCTGAATGCCAGGTGTGCGAATGATGCAAAAAGGTGACAACTATGCACTGCGAGGTCAATTTTTGGCCTGTTCGGGGTCCGTTTGGGGTCATCTAAAAGGCCAAGGGTGCCCAACTAATAAATCTAAGTGTGGGAACTGAAAAAACATAGAGAAGACCAGAAAAAACGTGGAGAAGAGAGGAGGAACAACCGCAGGTGTGTTTTTGCTCATTTTGGAGCCTGTTTTGGCCATAAACTGCTCATCCGAGGTCGGATTTGAGCACTTTGACATTGTAGACTAGGGTTTTGGGCCATTCCGGACGTGATGGCACTGTCCATTTTTCCACATTCCTCACTCTTTTTCTGTTGTTTTTGCTGTGTAAGTTTCTCCTATGAGCGAAGCTTCCGCTCCAATTTGTGATTGTATCTAGTATCTTTTACCCATATTGTGTGAGCTGTTTGCCCTATTGGTGTTGGCCCAAGATCATTTGTATCTAAACATCAGAAATTCTCCTATTTTGAGCTGAATTTTTGGGTATGTGTGTGTCTGTGTGTGGAGGCAAGTGGATAGTCTCTCTCCTCTCACTCCATAGGTGTGTTTCCTGTCTCGGCCAGGTGGTTGTGTAAGCCGAGTGGTGGCCCATAGTGTGTGTGTGTGTGTATCTTTCCAAGAATGTGTGCCGGGTCGTTAGAGAGGCGCTGTGTGTGTTTTCATCCCGCTCACAACGGCTTTTGGTCCAAATCTCACCACATATTGCTTGCCATCATCATCATCTTATTCATGTGGGGCTAGTATCCACTGTCACAATTACATATCTTCCATATTCATAGTTTGATTTCCTCAAAGTTGGAGACATAAATAGCAACTTCTTTGATTTTCTCATGGCATCGGTATGCATTTCTCCCCATTGAAACTTTTGGTCCTTTCTCAAAAGTTGATACAAGGGTTTTTCCACATGTACATAATGTGGAATCCAGATAACATAGAACACACATGCACCCAAGAACCTTCAACATGTCTCTATCATTCTTTGAATCACATCAATCTTTGTTGGACAAGGCCTTGTACAATATGGCCCGCACATATGTTCCACAATAAGAACTTCTTTCACACCAAACAATGATTTTTGGCCAGACAAGGTAAGGTTCACCTCTTTCAAGCTTGATAAGATATTATCACATTCATTGATATGGTTTGCCACATACTTTTGGCACCCCATCAAGTCTACAGCCACATCTATATCGCTTACATCACACCCTTTGATTGACACATCATCAAGGAAAGGCATTGTAGTTTGAGGTATGAAGTCATGGTGAAATATTTTCATACCATTCATCATATAGGCAATTGAATTAGTTTGTCCCTAAGGTACGGTGCACATCCTTACTAGACCTAAAGGTGTCCTCATGGTAGTTAGGTCCCTACTTTCCATTACTAGTTGGAACTAATCATACCCTGAGTACAAATCCCCCATAGAATATATTGCCCTTGCAAATGCCTCTACAAATTCATCTACAATTGGCCCTGTACCCACATTTGTAATTGTAACCTTGTTGACAAGTTGTATATCTTGTATAAAGCGTAAAGAACTATTTTTCTTTGGAACTGTGAACCACCTATTTGAATATGGAGCACAAGAAGGGTCCAAAATACCCATCTTGATCTTTTCATTAAGCAACTCAATGAGTTTTGGAAAATGGGCCTTTGGAACCGAGATAGGCCTCAATTGCCAAGGTACATGAGGGATAGTGAAGATCACCATGGGAGAAACAATGGATGGATCAACACACCCTATCTCATGCGGCTGAAATGCAAAAGACTTTCCATGTTTTGCAAGCATTTCTTCAAATCATACTCTCTCAACATTTGTCAAACTGCCCTTGCAACCAATCTTTAACTCCTCCAAAGTATCATGTGTAAACTTATGACCAATCTTAATCGGCTCACGAAGACTAGGTTGCAAAGCAACTTGATCCATCTTATCCGTACAGTATTTTGGTAGAAGTAATGCCACTGGTTTCACTTTCTTTGCCACAGACTTGTACTTGGTCTCTCCATGCGTACATCAACACCTTGAGCACTTTTTAAATCCTCGATTACTTTGTACATTTCTATTGAGCATACTTTCACGACCTCACTTCCCATACTTTCACGACCTCACTTCCCATATGCTAATTGAAATCCACTAAAGACTCTAAGTCTTGCATAGTATCCACAAACTAACACTCATCAAAAACACATACAATGTATTCACCATCTTCTAGCAAACCATTCATCTTCAAACCTCTTTGAACACTATTTACATGTTGTTGTTCACCTCGCTTTAAGTCCTCACACTTTGTAAAAGAAATAGATCCATAGTCTGTTAATCCAACAAAACCGGTAGAAAATGTTTTCCTTTGCATATACATCATGCGAGAACTTTTCTCTTCTTGTACCACTGCAATACCGCTCTACAATGGTACATGGACAAAACCCCTCATATCTCTATAGTCCTTGAATTCTTTGTTTGTCTTTGGCAAGGGTTGCTCTCTAAGACTTTCACGGTTCCTTTCATGGTCCACACAAATAGTAAGGAACTGTACTACAGGCTTCCCATCCGTGCTACTTATCCTTGCATAAGCTGACCCATCATCCATCACCTTGGTTTTCATATGAGTAGCAGTGATGTATGGTTGCCCAAGGATAAGAGGGTATGTAGACATATCTTGTACAAAGAAATTTTGGTCATCTTTCACATCCACTATAGTCACCTTTACATTTGGACAAGCTCCGTATAACTCCCCTAATGAGTTGTTTGTTGCACGAATCATTCATCCATAATTTATATCAATTTGGCCATTTTACTTTTTGATAAAGACTCTTTGACTTGAGGTTAATTTTTGACCCATGATCTATCAACACAATGTATGGCTCTTCTAAGTCTCCTACTTTTACCAGGGTCTTGAGTGGTCTTGACTTCATCTTCATCATCCAAAAATCGAGCATGTTTTACTCCTCCCCTAGACTTGTAGCATCCAACAACAGTTTCTTCACCTTGCTTGACATAGATCTGTACACCTTGTGCATTTAAAGTCTCTTCTTCACCTTGTACATGCATAGATTCAGTAAGAGACTTTCATTTCCTCTTTATGATATTAATTATTTCTTCATGAAACTCCCTCTTTGCTATTCCAAGGACCTCACCCAAGGTAAATTCCACCTTATTCTTCAAAATCCTCTCTTCCAAAACCTTTTTGGGATCAATTGCTCCCTCTATATCAGATTGGAGTTTGTAGGCCGGACCCTTTGATTTAGCCGTTTGTTGTGTTGTTCTTCTTTTCTTTAAATGCTTCTTGCTTAGGCACTTCAGGGACAAGCATCTGTTGTGGAGAAGGTGATCTAGAAGGCACTATGTCATTTTTGCCTCCACTCCTCGTCACCTGTTTTGAAGTCCCTTCATCCCCATTCTCACACCTACATTTCTCTTCAACAATGGCCTCATTGGCTTGACATTTGGAAATGTATGCATCCACTACCAAAGAATATGCAGGGTCATTCCAACCTATTTCTCGCCGAATGCAGTCTCTAGCTTCATGTAAAATGTCTCTAGTCATTGTACCCTTCATAGCAGACTCTATTGCATATGGCCATAGCTCTTCGATACCATTAGATTCTTGTTTTCCAACCTTGGATGGTCCTTTTTTCTCAATAGGATCCACCTTCAACCCATAGGCGGCTGCTTCAACCATTGAGATGGCATGGCTAGTAGCCATGTCCTTAACTAGTTTCTTGATCCCTCCTTTTCCAAAGTTTGTCCCCAAGAGCTTACCTATTTCACTTAAGTGAATCTTACCATCTTTAAAGAAAACAAGCTCCTTTATCAAGGAATCTTTGAAACTTTCACAATCCCTCCTTTCATGGTTAGTACTATCACACCATATGCGTCTATTTACAAATCCTTCTCTAGTTTGAGGTCGTTGCCCTGTAGGTTGACCTGATAGTTGCCCCTTCTCTTCTAGCCTTGTAAGATTTAACTTTATCTCTTGCATTCCTTTAACAATATCATCAAGGATGGATTTGTCACTCTTTGGAACCACAATCATAGGCTTTATAGGACTCTTGGGAAAACTTGGAGATTGAGTAGGATTAACTATCATCTTGTCTCTGCGTCGTTGTCGCTTGGCTAGCAGTGAAATTGCATCTTCAACTTCATTCCAATCAATCTTTAAGACTTGTTCCGCATCCTTATGCTCAAGTAGTAACTCTAACTTATCTTGAATCTCTTTACGTGGTGCCTGCCAAAACAGCTCTGTCTTCTCTGAGTTTAGGGTAGCCTTCTCAGTCCTTGAAAGCTGACAATAGCAGCGTTCAAATTCCCTTACCAGCTCGGTAGGCAAAAGTTCCTCTTTTGGACGAACTACCTACTCTAAAAAAGTCCTCTTTGTTACCCTTTTGGAGTCCTCCATGAAATAATATTCTTTTAAGGCTAATTTAAATGATTCCCATGTTGCCCCAGGCTCATTTCTAATTCCCCTTACATGCTCTAGAGTCTCAGGAACCACAGCTAGCTCAAAACTTTGTACCATCTCTACTTTGGGCATTCGATGAAGCTTCATCTCCTTTACATACCCACAAACATACATTATTAAATTTTTAGCTTTAAATTGGTCCATTTTCTTCACCACGAATTGAAGCGCTTTGGTTGATGGAAGATCCCTCCTTTTCACAGCTTGCTGCTGCTGCATAAACACCGCAAAAGCTTTAAACATTTGCATTGTGACTGGATCAAACCGAACCCCCTATTGCTCTTCTTTCTCCATAACTTTAAATATTTAATTTGAAGCCTTCAATGAAGCTTTTGAGCCCTCACCCTAGCCTATTTCACGTTGGTTCACCAAAAATGTGTCAAGAAGTGTGCACTGTGACTAGGAAAGTGTCAGGCCTCTAACTGTGAGGATTCGTAGAAAATTTAAGCAAGGCGTTGATGTTTTGAAGCCAAAGACACACTAGAAAAATAAAAAAACTCTAGACATGAAAGCTGCACTTTTAAAAAGAACCAATACTAACTCAAACCTCTTGTGTGTGTGAAGATTAGGTGTAGCCTCGCTCCCAATTGCACAAATGCATTGCTCATTCTACCAGTTAAAAACCCTAAATTGACGCTTTCATTCCTCGTCATGACCATTTCATAGAAGCTTCAATACTTCGTTGGAGAAGCCCAAGTAGTTATTTGAGGAGGGGAAACCCTAATTGGAGGCCTCACAACCTCGAACATGTAGTGGAAGCGGCACGGGAATGCACTAGCACCATGGATTGTAATGGCTATATCTCCTTTCTTATATGCCCAAATGAGCTCATTCTTGGCTCTAAAACTTCCCACTCTACTTGATCAAAGATAGAATCTTCATTGTTGTGGCATTTTGAGCTATTTTGAGGCTATTGTTGACCATTTTATGACCATTTTTATCCCAAAAATTCTCCTTTTTCTGGCAAAAGCCCAAAGGAGCTAGGAAAAATCCCTCAATTTGTGGAAAAACCCCATTGGAGTCAAATTTCATTTTGAACCTCATTTTTCCACTTGGTAATCACTTTGGACACGTCTTTTATGCTCGTGTATGAAACTTGCTATTTTTGGCCAACATCGTCCGTATTGAACTTTCTAGGCAAAACGAGTGTGCCACTTCGAAACACTTGACATTTTTACATTCCTAAATAAAGTTAGTCATGCTTTAATGTGTTGAAACACGCCGCGGTTCCATGTCCCCGGCTTCACCTGCCCGACAAGGTATGTACACGCTTGCAACCATGGCATGCGTTTTCGCATATATCACACTATGTACATTGTAGCATTTAGTATCACACATTAAAAACATTAACACTAGACTTGTAATGAGCCACAAAACTGGCTGAAGCCACAAAAATGGCTCACATCAGGATTCTAGTAAATGAAATATAACTTTTGTATATGATATCAAACTTACATGAAACTTCTTAATTATGAGTTCAAGATATGAAAAAAGTTTCTATATACAAAAATTACGCAAAAGGATAAAAAATAAAAAAAATTCTTTCCTTAGCAAATTTTATGTAAAACTGCACTTCACTACTTAGCTTGGAGAAGTAAAAAATGTTGGCAGTCTCTGTATATGGGTTAAAAAATCTTGGTACATCTATCACATACCTATTGAGGGATTTTTCAAAGAAGTTTGGGCCTGCTTAACAATGATTTGATTTACTTTCAAAAGAAAATAGAAAAAAATGAGTGATAGAAGATGGAAATGGAAATAAACCTTTATACCTTCATTTAGCTATGTACTATTTTTTATCAACTCATATTGAGTGTCGTTCATAATTCTCTGAAACCATTTTCTATTTAGATAACTAACATAGTGTTGGACATTTTTTTACAAAAGTCTCAAAAAGCCACAAAAGTGGCTAATTTTTTACAGGACTAGTGTTAAGAGTGAGGTATATATTGTTATTTTCACATTATGCACATGCCACCGCACGACAACGTTGCTTATCATCCCTTTGCACATAATGAGCTTCGCCTAGTGCGAGCTACTCATGGTCTTTCGACGCATCTCCTCTGACAAAAGTGCACTAGTAACATCATCCTATATTAGTGTACCACAAGGAGCAGAGTTACTAATAGCTTTGCAAAAGATATCCCAAGAGGGTGGCAACAAACAAAGCAAAAAGATTGCTTTCATCTCATCATCAATGGTCATGCCCTGTGCACAAATATGGGCAAAAAGAGAATCAAAATCATTGACATGGCTGGCAATGCTAGCTGACTCCTTCATACGAAGGTTGAAAAGTTTTTGCATTATGAAAACCTTATTGCTAGACGTATCCTTTTCATAAGTGCTGCATAATTTCTGCCAGAAAGCATGAGCAGTCTCACATTCTAACACTAAAAAGTACACTGACTCACCAAGGTGCAGTATAATTGTAGACCTACATAGCTCATCAAGCTCCTCCCACTAAAACTGAGTCATGTGCATATCTTTAGTTCTAGCCGCATAGGCAATTTGCAACTTTTGCTTTTTTTGGACAAGCACATCATGCATTTGGTTCTTCCAAAGCTGAAAATTAGTGCCATCAAATTTCTTTATGTCATAAACGTCACGGTCTTTGCTAGTAGAAATGGTGAAAAAACTACCAAAATATTTTGGAAAAATTTGGGCAGAGTGTCCTTTGAATTTGGGACTATGTCAATCAAAATACAAGACAAAACGACCAAGTATGTCACTCGCAAAGCATAAAAGAGGGCAATGCCTCTCAAAGGAAGATTGTATAGAGACCAACTGAGGTGCATAAACTGTCAAACTGACCATAGACCGCCAACTTGGCGTCAAAAGTACCTATACCACTCTATACATGCTCTATGGCGAGGCCTTGTAAGGGATGCTCCAGCTATTTGTATCACCAAAGGTATCTCCACATTTGAGAATACTCCACCCTCAATGAAAAATTCATGCTATCGACCCTCAACAACGTAGGTTATGCAGCAAAAAGTATAGCCAAGTCTCAAAAATGACTATCATTCGGACCAATTCTAAGAAATGGTCGGGAGTGCCATACTAGCCAAAACTGTTGAGATGTAGAGAGAAAGAGAGAGAGACGAGACAAGAGACACACCATATACGCTCCCAAAGGCTGATTCATATTGAGGACAAGATACAAATATATAGGTGAGACCAAGTTGAGTAGAGTGAGCCATATATAGCTCCAACACCCCCACTCAAACAAAGGTCTCTAGCTTTGGATGAAAAAACCCTTGGGGAGTTCAAGGGAAAAACCCAAGCCCCTATACAATGTGAAAATATGAACCAATGATGATGATGTGAAAGTGAATTGTGCATCTATGTGGAAATATTCAAGTGACTTAGAGATCACAATGTGAAAATGTGGAGTGTGCATAGTGCATGGTCCCTAAAAGATTACAATGTCATATGTACAAAGCTATTACAATAGCATAGAAGCTAATCTAGAAAGAGTGAGGCCGAAGCAACTCCAAGCTCCGAGCGCAAGAGGATGAAATGTGACTCGTTGAGGCCTTTGGTCAAAATTTCTGCAATCATCTGGTCACTTGGACAGTGTTCAACCATAATGGTTCCTTTGCGTACTTCATATCTGACATAATGATAATGGACAGCAATGTGCTTTGAGTTATTATGTTGAACATAGTCTTTTGCAAGACTAATAGCACTTTGGTTGTCACACCACAAGGGTGTGCTAGAAAGAGGAGAGTGACCAATATCAACCAGCATTTGTCGAAGCCAAATCAACTCACGAGATGCAAGTGATGCCGCAACATATTCTAACTCAATCGTAGAAACTGCAACACAACGTTGTTTCTTGTTGGTCCAAGAAACAAGACAACCATTTATAAAGAATCAATTTCCACTAGTAGATCGCACAGACATGCCCAGTCTGCATCTGTGTAGTCCAAAAGAGAAAGAGATTGCATAGAATCCGATGTGAGTTGTCCTCGATAGACAACCACGTATATCGTGTGTACTCTCTCTCTCTCTCTCTCTACTCTATAATCTCTTGTGTGTGAAATATATCTCTCTCCATTAAGTAATCTACTCAAATATCTATTTAGCTACGTCTTATTTCCTAACAACTGGTATCAGAGCAAGGTTTTCTCGTAGCTAAATTATCTCAAGGAAAGGATTCCTTGAATTGAGTGGGAGTTATGGCGGAGGAAGGGAAGCTCAAGATTGAGAAGTTCAATGGAAAAAACTACCAACATTGGAAGATGCAGATTGAAGACTATCTCTACCAGAAGGATCTCTATTTTCCACTAGAGGGTCTTGCGAAGAAGCCCGCAACAATGGCAGATAAAGCATGGATTGTCCTTGATCGAAAGGCACTGGGAACAATCCGGTTAAGCTTGGCATCAACGGTGGCCTTCAATGTTTCTGAGATGAAGACCACGGAGGACTTGATGAAGTCACTTGACGACTTCTACGAAAAACCATCAGCATCCAATAAGGTATTTCTTATGAAGCGCTTGTTCAATCTAAAGATGGCAGAGAATGGTTCAGTTGCAGAACACCTAAATGACTTTAACACAAACATTAGTCAACTTCAATTGGTGAAAATCAATTTCGATGAAGAAGTGCGAGCTCTCCTCATACTATCATCTCTACCGGATAGTTGGGACAGCCTTGTGATGGCTGTAAGTAATTCTATCTCTGGTACAAATACTCTTAAGTTTGATGATGTTGTGGGTGTTCTCCTAAGCGAGGAAATACGAAGGAGAAGCACAAGAGAATCATCAAGTGCTGCATTGTCAGTGGAAACAAGAGGAAGGCCTAAGGAGAGGTTCAAAAACCAAAAGGGTCGTGATCGCTCAAGGCGGAGCAAGTCATGCACAAAGTCAGTTCTTGAATGTTGGAACTGCGGCAAGAAGGGCCACATCAAGAAGGATTTCTGGTCCAAGAAGAAGAAGGAGATTGAGTCTCAAGACAACAAGCCAACATCGGAGGCCAATGTGGCAGGTGAAGTAGAGCAAGATGCTCTATTTCTCTCATTAGACAATGTGTCTAATTCCTGGATAGTAGATTCCGGGGCTTCATTCCATGCGACACCACACAAGCTACATTTCCAATATTACACCAAAGGTAATTTTGGGTATGTATACTTGGGAGATGATGAAGCTTGTGAGATTGTCGGCAAAGGTACAGTTTCTGTCAAAACTGCTAACGGAAATGAATGGAAGCTTAAAGATGTTAGGCATGTTTCTTCTCTTCGCAAAAAATTGATCTCTACAGGACAATTGGACGATGAATGTTACAACATTGCATTCGGAAACAAACGGTGGAAGATCTCAAAGGGATCTTTGGTGGTTGCCAAGGGAGAAAAGGTCGGTACACTTTACTTGTGTACTGTTAGCACGCAACCTTCAGCTTGTGCAGCAACTACAGAAGTTGACAGTGCGGTGTGGCACTATCGACTTGGGCATATGAGTGCCAAAGGAATGCAAATCCTTCAAACAAAGAAGCTTCTACCAGGTTTGAAAGAAGTGGACTTAGAGTTCTGTGAAGATTGTGTTTATGGTAAACAAAAGAGGGTAAAATTTAAAAAATCAGGAAATGAACGAAAAAATAAAAAACTTGAGTTGGTTCATTCTGATGTTTGGGGTCCTGCAAGTACACCATCACTTGGTGGATCATTGTACTATGTAACATTCATAGACAATGCGACTAGAAAAACATGGGTTTATGTCATGAAGAATAAATCCGATGTATTTACTATATTTCAAAGGCGGAAAGCCTTTGTGGAGAATGAAACAGGTACCAAGGTTAAATGCCTCAGATCCGACAATGGAGGTGAATATTGCAGCCAAGCTTTTGAAAGCTTTTGTGCTAGCAATGGCATTCGGAGGCAAAGGAAAACCCCAAGGACACCTCAAAAAAATGGGATATCGGAAAGGATGAACAGGACAATCATGAAGCGAGCACGAAGCATGCGGCTACATGCAGGCCTACCGCTTGAGCTTTGGGCGGAAGCTGTAAGTACGTCTGTGTACTTAATCAACCGGTCACCCTCAACGGCATTGGATGGGGGAGTTCCAGAAGAGGCATGGACAGGTAAACCGGTGAATTATACATTTCTCAAAGTGTTTGGGTGTGAGGCTTTCATGCACATAGATAGAAGCCTAAGATCAAAGCTAGATGCAAAGTCCAAAAAGTGTTTCTTCATTGGCTATGGAGAAGGTGACTTTGGGTATCGCCTATGAAATCTTGAAGATGGTAAAATCTTAAGGAGTAGGGATGTAATTTTTAACGAACAAAACATGTACAAAGATTACTTGGAAAGAAAACAAACAAAAGAAACAGGTGATGAGTACATGGAGCTTGAGGACGGTGAAGACCCAAGGACTGCAAACGGTGACAATGTGCAACAACGTCAACCAAATGAGGAGCCTCAACCTATTCCCCGAAGATCTACAAGAGCAAGTAGACCTCCAGAAAGGTTTGTTCCTTTCTTCAACCATCTCTTGATCTCAGATTCTTGAGATTCGGAATCATACGAAGAAGCTATGCAACATGAATCCAAAGAAGAATGGACGAAGAGCATGCAAGTGGAGATGGACTCACTACATCGCAACCAAAAATGGGAGTTGGTTGAGTTGCCTAAAGGTAAGCGGGCACTTCAAAACAAATGGGTGTACAAGCTGAAGGAAGAAGAAGGTGGGAAGAAAAGGTACAAATCTAGGCTTGTGGTAAAAGGGTTTTCTCGAAAGAAACGTATTGACTTCAATGAAATATTTTCTCCTGTTGTAAAAATGAACTCAATTAGGCTTGTATTAAGCCTTGTGGCTGCTCATGATCTAAATCTCGAGTTAATGGATGTAAATACGGTGTCAGGAGTTTTTTGGAGCAAGGGATTGCACATATGTACATACACATGCATGGTGCATCAAATAAAGAATTGCCCATTTTCCAGAGCCGCTTGGTTACGTGGGGCCCACATGTGTACAGGTAGGACAACATGTACATAGTGCATCGATTTTCACTATCACCAGTACCAGTATGTTTTTTCTACAATAATGAGGAGTTTATAGCGTGTAAAACTTCTCGAGGAAGCTATCAGCGGGCCGATGACATGAGGTAAGCAGGTGCGTCAGATGGCATCTAGTGGCGTCAGGAGGGTGAACGGGGTCAATATTTGCACGCGGATGAGGACGGACACAACGTGGGTGTTTTCTTGTGAGAGTTATGCAGAAAGGTCATCATTAGGACCACTTCACGTGGATGCAAGACACATTATTGAAAAGAAATGAGTGCCAGGTGTGCGGATGATGCAAAAAGGTGACAACTATGCACTGCGAGGTCAGTTTTTGGCCGGTTCGGGGTCCGTTTGAGGTCATCTAAAAGGCCAAGGGTGCCCAACTAATAAAGCTAAGTGTGGGAACTGAAAAAAAAGAGAGAAGACCAGAAGAAATGTGGAGAAGAGAGGAGGAACAGCCGCAGTTGTGTTTTTGGGGTTTTTGGAGCCTGTTTTGGTCGTAAACTGCTCATCCGAGGTCGGATTTGAGCACTTTGACATTGTAGACTGGGGTTTTGGGCCGTTCCGGACGCGATGGTGCTGTTTATTTTGCCAAATTCCTCACTCTTTTTCTCCTGTTTTTGTTGTGTAAGTTTCTCCTATGAGCGAAGTTTCTGCTCTAGTTTGTGATTGTATGTGGCTTATTTTACCCATATTGTGTGAGCTATTTTCCCCATTGGTGTTGGCCCAAGCTCAATTTTATCTAAACATCAGAAATTATCCTCTTTTGAGCTGAGTTTTTTGGGTGTGTGTATGTGTGTGTGTGTGTCTGTGTGGAGTGGGCAAGTGGATAGTCTCTCTCCTCTCACTCCAGAGGTGTGTTCCCTGTCTCGGTCAGGTGTGTTGTCTAAGCCGAGTGGTGCCCCATAGTGTGTGTGTGTGTATCTTCCCAAGAGTGTATGTCGGGTCGTTATAGAGGTGTTGTGTGTGTTTTCATCGCGCTCACATTCTTTTGGTGCCCCCATTGAGGATCTTCTTCAAGTACCTTCTGCTTCGAGCTTCAAGCTTTGAGATTCGAGATTACAGGTTACAAGTTACAGGGACAGGTACAGGTACAAGTGATTCACACAGGTACAGGTAGCTGGATTACAGTGATATACTAGCAGTGATGTCACTTGCAGTTGTTGTGGGTATGCATCACTTGGCGCCTATTTGAGTGCATTGTCTGCTGGATTGTACGTTACTTGTGGAAACTGCCATTGTACGCATTTGTGGAGCCATACTTGATTGTATTTGGTAGTCCCAGCCATTTCTGAGACTTGGTCTGGAAGATAGTCATTTCTGAGACTTGACTATACGCGATTTGCATTAGCCTTCGTCTGAGGGTCGGTAGCGTGAGGTTTTTATTGAGCTGGGGGATTCTCAAATGTAGAGATCCTTTCGGTGATACAGGTAGCTGGAGCACCCTTTTTGTGACCTCGCCATAGGCCATGTACTAGTGAGTCCTACTTGATTCTCGAGTTCTATTGTTGACAGCTTATGCATACATATAGAGTCTATATTTTGGGTTCCTACTGCTCTATTTCTGGGGAAACTCTGCCAAAATTTTTCCAAGTTATGATGGCTGGTTTTTTGGTCTTTTGAGCCATTTATGCTGTTATGCTACTGAAATTTTGGCAAAATCAGAGGTTAAGTCAGGTGTGCCTTCTTGGGAGCTTCATGGTTGGCTTTAATGGATGATCAAAATGGCCCTCAATTTACTCCATTTCATTTAACTCAAAGAATCCAGATAAATGTTCACGTGTCCAAGAAGATTTTTTTCCAGCAGCGCATAGTCTTTATGTTCGGGCGAAGAAGATTACGAGAGATCTTGGAATGTCCTTTGCCTGTTGTAATTCCGATGATCAACTATGAAAACTCGTTTGATGTGCATGTGTTTGTCCTTACCTAAAGTTGAGCTCCATTGAAGTTTCTGGCGATTGGGTAGTCAAAAGTTTTGGGTTCTTGCACGTGTGTTCAAAGGGGTTCTCAAAGCATTGCAACTTGGGTAGCCATGGATTTCTCTTATCCGGAGTTTCATGGAAGAAGTGATGAAGATGTGGAAGAATTTTTTGAAAAGATGGAGGTTGCCTGCATTAGCAACCAGATTCATGACCCTGCGCAAATGTTACGCCTTCTCCAAATTTGTTTGAAGAGTGATGCACGAGTTTGGTCTAAAGCATTTGAAGAGGAGTTGCGTGTGGCTGATCCACCTGTAAGGTTGAGTTGGGACAATCTACGACATGGGTTAGAAGTGGATTTTTTGAAGATAGAAGATGTTGACAAAGTGTGGCAAGAAGTACAGGCTTTGGTGCAAAAGGAAGGTGAGCCAGTAGATGCGTACATACGTAAGTTTTCATTGGCATGGGAGAGAATGTGCAAGGCCTTAGCACCACAGGTACCCCCGCCTGACATGATGAATAAGGACAGGTTCCTAGCTGGTCTTTGGGAAAATATACGTTGGAGAGTGGAGCTAAAGAAGCCTAGGACATATGAAGATGCACTAGAGGTATCAAGGAACAAAGAGTGGAAGTTGAGGAAAATGAGCCAGTTAGGGGTGGAGTCTTTGCCCATGAGGTCTGAATTTCAGCCTATAGAGTCTTTACAAGGTCGCATGTCAGGGGTTCATCACGTACCAGTGGTTCCTGTTACTACTCAGGTTATGCCAGCAGTGGTCACTACAGCAGTGCAAGATTAAGGGGTCAGGCAAGACATGAGGCAAATGGTGGATTTGATGATGAATGTCAGCCTAAACATGCTAGGTCAAGTGGGAAATAATCGAGGTCGAGGGAGGTTTGCAAATCAGCCAGGAGGTGAAGAAAGGCCTAGGAATGGTGTTGGACAAAGCAATGGTAGGTTTTGGAGGCAGACGCCCACATGTTATAATTGTGGAGAGTTGGGTCACATCAGCCCGCAATGTGATAAGCCACCAAGGATGGGGGGAGACATGTAGCCATTGCCAAGAGAGGTGCTAAGTAGGTCAAATGATTATGGCATCGAAATTAAGGGAGACGAAGGAACCAGTGGTTTGACCCAGGAGGAAAAGCGAAAGACAAAAGTGCTACGTGTAGTCACCTTGGAGAAGGCATCAAAGCTAGAGGATACATTAGTGATGCCTATTGGGAAGAGGACCACAGAGGATAAGGAAGGAAGAAGTGCCCCAGGTCCTAGTAAGAAGAAAGGAAAGAGCCATGAAGGCGAGGATGTCAAGGCCAAGAGGAAAAGGAGAGCTCGTCGAAAGTTTCATGTTTCAGATTTTCCACTAGGGGATGGGCAATTAAGCTATGACTTGAAGGAGGATCTGACGAGCAGGAAGGCAGATGTTACTTTTGGGCAGCTTATAGAGATGGTGCCTAAGCTAAAGCGATAGTTGAAGAGGATGGTTAACCCAATGGACAAAGAGCCAGAGAGAGGTTCAGTAAAGGTGTTGGCAATGGATGAGCTACCAGACATTTGTCCAATAGTAGATGTGTGGCATAAAAGGAAAAATTTGGGACAAGGTTATGTGGATGGCGGAGCCCAAATATGCGTCATAACACACTCATGCATTGAGAAGATGGGTCTCAAAGTGGCTGGGGTGTCAGGTTTTCGGATTAGATTGGCAAACCATCAAAAAGTAAAATGCTTGGGTGTTGTAAAGAGCTTAGAAGTGGAGGCATATGATGCAAAGGCAGTGGTTGATTTTCATGTGATGCCAGGAGGGTTGGGATCATATCCTACTATACTGGGCAGACCATGGTTACGTGCAGTGGGAGCTGTTCAAGAGTGGCGACATGGTACGATTAGCCTCTATGGAAAGATAGGTACCAAGAAGCTTTATAATATGGACACAAGGAAACGATTAGAGGAGCTTTATGAAGATGAGGATGAGTCTAGTGACGAAGACTCTTCCACGGTGACAGATGAGGACAGTGATAGCACTACCAGCAGTGATGAGGATGCTGATGTTGCATTTCTTTTGATGGACAAAGAAATCCAGTAGATTGGTTTAGTTGCATTTGCGAATGAGGTAGAAGATAAAAGTGAAGGGCCTTATGAAGTGATTGAAGGGCTGATGCAAACCAAGGTTGAGTTGTCAAAAAAGTAGGAATTGATGACACAAATGATCAGTGGAGACCTCTAAGCTATGGAGAAGGATATATATTTGCACATGCTGGCTAGTTTTCATGATTTGTTCATTACTTCATATGAAGAGATCAGAGGGTTCAAGGGTGAAGAGATGCATATAGAGCTGAAAGAAGGTGCTAAGCCAGTGCGGAAAGGCTAAGAAGGATGGGTCAAGAGAAAATGGAAGCATTGCGAGAAGAGGTGGACAAGTTGTTGAAGGCAGGGTTCATAGTCCCTGTGGAGACCACAGAATGGGTGAGTCCAGTTGTAGTCAGTCCAAAGAAGGATGGGAAGTGGAGAATTTGTGTAGATTTTAAACCCTTAAACGCAGCCACTAAGAGGAACCCATATCCTCTTCCATTCATCGATGAGATCTTGGATTCAGTAGCAGGTTATGAGAGGTACAGTGTGTGTGATGGTTTTTCAGGCTATTTTCAATTGAAGATTGCTCTTCAAGACCGCACAAAGACCACTTTTATTATGCCATGGGGCTGCTATTGCTACACAGTATTGCCATTTGGGTTGTCAAATGGACCTTCCTTCTATCAAGAGAGAGCAAATTGGGTGTTGGAACCATTCATTGGTAGTTGTGTTAAAGCTTTTTATGGATGACTTCTGTGTTTATAGCAGTAGGGCTGAACACCATGAGAAGCTGCAGATGGTATTGGCTCGATATGATGAATGTGGAGGACAACTAAATCCAAAGAAATGTCATCTAGCACAGCCAAGGGTGAAGTTATTGGGCCATATGGTGTCAGAAGATAGCATTGAGGCTGATCCAGATAAGGTTAAGTCTATTATTCTTTTTCCATCACCTATGAGTACGAAGCAATTGGCAACCTTTATACACAAAGTGAAGTACATGGCAAGGTTTATTCCATTGTCTTCTCAGATTCTTTATCCATTACAGCAAGTGGCAAAGCATGATCCATAACAATGGGATGACAAGTGTGAAGAAGTGTTTCAAGAGGTGTTAGGGGGTTTGTCAGCCATGCAGGCTCCTGATTGGGAGAAAGTTTTTTATGTAAATCCCTCAGTAGAGGATGATGCCATTGGAGCCATGCTATTGCAAAAGGGGAAGGGCAGCCATTATATGAGGCCAGTGTATTGTGCAAGCCGAGTGAAGTTGGTAGTGGAGAGAAAGTTCTCGGAAGTAGAGCTAGTGATGGCGATTGTAATATTTGCTTGTCGACGATTTCGTCATTACTTGCTACCACGGCCTTTTGTTTTCTTGACGAGTTATGCCTTTTTGCCACAGTTAATTAATGGTACTAACATGTCAAATGTGGTGAAGAAATGGGTAATTGAGCTGCAAGAGTTTGAGTTCTCTTTTCTAGTGGAAGATAGTACAAGAGCTACCCTAGCTGATTTGTTGACCTACAAGGAGAATCCCCTTATTGTTAAGGAAGAGGTGGTGAGAGAGGTAGTTGAAGAAGTGCCACAGATCAGCAATGCACATGTGTTGTTCTTTGATGGTTCATACAGAAAGAGCCATGATGCAGCTTCAGGGGGTATAGCACTTTATGATCCAGAGGGGAAGCTAGTATGCAAGAGAGGGTTCAAATTAGATTCTCATAGTAACAATGAGGCTAAATATGCTACTCTGGAAGCCGGATTACACATTTGTTTGAAGCATGGGGTTCAAAGGTTGAGCATAAAAGGTGATGCCTTGTTAGTGGTCAAGCAATTGCTGGGTGTGTGGAAGAGCAAGAACACCTCATTGAAGGAAATGTGTTTCAGAATTAAAGGCCTGTTAAAAAATTTCGAAGCATGGAGCATCAGACACATTGAACGTGCTCTAAATGGAGAGGCACATGAAGCAGCTCAAGGCATGATTGGGGAGCTATTTGTGTTGAGGACCACTTTACCTCTTTATCATTGCCGGGAAAGTTTGGCTCAAGAAGAGGAGTTTTTGCTAACAGGAATCATTCCAAAGGAGATTCAGAAGTCTAAGAAGTATGGCTTTGTGCGTAGAGCATACAGGTACAAATTGATTGGTGATGTCTTATACATGAAAGGGGCTGATCTCGTGTTGAGACGTGTACCTTGGCGGGAGGAGCTTTACAGAGTGTTGGAAGAGAATCATGAAGGCTCATGTGGTGCATTAGGGAATTTAGGAGGTCATTTGGAGGGCCTTCTAAGAAAATGTATTTTTTGCACTCTCTCTCTAGAAAAAATGGCAAATAATAGAGTTGGGTCTTTCATAGTAAAAGTTCAAAAAGTGTACTTTAAGTAGATTCCTTACTCTTCTGACTATTCATTCGTAGTGATTGAGGGATAATCCTCTTTTCAGTTGCATTGAATGAACCTCGTCAATATGGAGGGAATGAGGCTAACATGGAGGGACGAAGGCGCAGCCGCTATTCACTTTCCATTAAACCTGCACATTTGGCTAATGGTACACTCCTCACATGGAACAAATGTTACCCAGAAACGAGCCAAATATCACATTCACATTGATTTGGACAATGAGTACCAACCATTGATTAAGCGTAGTAAACCAAACACACATATACCTCCCGCTTCCATAGACACGCTCAGAGCTCAGGGAGCTAAACACATAGATATCTGGACGAGAGGCTCTCTCTACCCTAAGAATCCAATGGCTAATGCGTCTCCACCGTTTGTCAATCCTACAAGCTTATTGACCTTTGCCGGTGATGGAGAAAAGGGCCTTCTGGGTTATTGTAAATCTCTTACAAGATAAGCTGAAACTTACAACGGCATTCTCCAAGCTCAGCAATGTGAGATTGTTCGCCTTTCACATTTACATTCTACAGATCGGGTTACCATTTTGCAACATAAAACAGAGGTACAAGAACTGAAAGGAAAGGTGCGAAGTTGTCAAATGAAGGACACCATCTTGGGTGGTCGTATCCGAAAGAAGAAATTGCGCAATCTTAAAACTGAAAGAACTGAAAGGAAAGGTGCGAAGTTGTCAAGTGAAGGACACCATCTTGGGTGGTCGTATCCGAAAGAAGAAATTGCTACATTGTCTTAGTTAAGTAATATTTTTGTTTTTTCTTGTTATGCATTGTTTTCATGTCCCTAGATAGTGTTAGTGAAGAAAATTTTCTGTTATTTACTTATGCATTGTCTTCATGTAGAGATTCAATCTATCCTGACAAGGAAAACATTGACCCCAAAGCCAATATAGGAAAGAGATTGAAGCCACTTATAAGTAGAAGCCTGGCAGCAGATATAGTACATGACAAGAAGTTTAAGGTCCTAAAACGAAATGTAGTGGACCGCTTTATTTCAGAGAACTCAGTGCCTGCAAAAGTGATACAAGGCACACTTGATTCACTTGGTGTAAGCAAAAGAGGATATTCGGCTATCCAAAAGTCTGTCTCATCCATCTTTGTTAGGAAGGGTATAAAATCCAAACTTCTACCATCAGCCTAGGCACAGGGAGACTATCTTGGACAGCCCTTTCATATTAAAGTAACTTATAGTGGCCATGGAGAAAACATGGCATATGATGAGTTCAATAATATTTTTATGGACCTGCGGACATTACAGAAGAGATTGGTGGAGTTTTACAACATCACATTTGAAGAGTCACGAGGGGTATTACATTTTGTGTTAAAACTGGATGAGTGTGAGCTTGTTAAAGAGAAAAAGCTAAAGCGTGTTACTATTACTTTAATGAATAGATCCTTCTCAAAGTGTCCCAGTGATGGTCCTTTATATTTTAGTGTTCAATCAGAATCTACCATATGGTGGCTTGGTGCGTTTGAGGTAAGCGAGATTCTCAGGTAAGCTCAAATGTTCACATCTACTTAAGTCTCATTTATTTTGTGTTCCATCGAACTAATATTCCGAAGGTGATTGATCGACAGACTAACCACGGAGAGGTACTACCTCTAGATGGAAGGGGAGACTTTCAAGTTCAGTGGCATCTTGCAGGTGACCTCAAAACATTAAAGTGCATGTATAATTGTGGAATGGGTGCAATGGCAAAGTTGCCGTGTTTGTTCTGCATGGAGCCTGCAAAGGTCATGGACCCAAAGTGGTGGAGAAAAGTTCCAACACGTCACATTGAGGATCCTGCTTTTCGACCGGTTTTGAAAATACCACTTGTGAATGTCCACATTTGTACAATGCATGCCCTTTGTAGAATTGTGGAGAAATTGGTCTACTTATATATCTGGTTTTCTTGGAAGATTAAGAACTTGGCAGAATGACAAGTAGCCTTGCAGTGCTTAGAAATGGTACTGTCAGATATGGGGCTTCATGGTGGCAATGTGAAAATCCAGCGGGATGAAAAGAGATCAACTACTGAGAAGGATGTCCCATGCAAACCATCCATCGGTGGGGTGAAGGCACGAAGGTTTTTATCTAAACCCCAAGGTACAAGAGATCCGAAGCTAATAAAACATGGAAAAATATATAACACATCTTATGTTAGCAAGGTAGAGTATCAGAGCCGGAAAAAGCTACATATTGCAGTCAAAGACCAAGAACCAACTACTCGTAACGCGAAGGCTGAGGTTTGGCGATCAATAGACATCCTATTTTTGATGTGCGACAAAGATGACTGGTCACAAGGTGATATGAACAAGTTCAAGGAGAATCTCAACCTTCTTAAAAAATCATTCAAGACAGCATGGATAGACACCCAGATTACTCACTACATGGTATTATCGTGTATTTCATTCTCTCTTATGTGCAAATATGTGAGTGTAAAACATTCTAACTAATCTGTTTTCATATCTAGCACATCATCTTCAATCATTTACCATATTTTATACAAAAGTATGGGAACCCGGCAATATGGAATACCCAAGGGATGGAAAAGTCTCATTACATGGCGAGAAATGCTTATTTCAGGCACACACGACATGGTGGCTCTCGAATCAAGGCTAACAATTTGAGAGAACTATTTGAATGGTTCTATCGTAGAATCATTCATCGAATGCAGGCAAAAGAAGTCTTGGCAAATTTAGCAACACCACAAGCCCTCAGACATTTACAACAACAAAAAGTTAAAAGATCAATGGCATACAACAACTCCGGAGCTCGTGAAAGTCAACGAAGGTGGAGAGAGACAATGGTGTATGTGAATCACAAGTGGAGAAAGATACTCTGAGTAGATGACATTATACAAAATTTATGTAATACATGATCTTATACAATTGCTACTTGAAGTGTATCAAGATTTTGAAGGTTTAATTTTGTTTTTTGGCACGTCACCCTTGTAACGAATCATGAGATGTTTGCCATACTCTAAAAGTTCATCTGGGTTTTGTCTACCAAGAGCTAGTGCCACTGCTGTGTAGGTGTAGTAATACACTGCCCGACCACCTGTATAGCCCGGGTAGTAACCGAAACAATCTCTAGCAAACACTTTGTCCACAAGAATGACTTTATCTGCACTTTTGGGCAGCACGGGTCCACCCAAGAAGCGTGATAGTGTCTTGAATGTGTAAGTTGCTATTGAACCCTCTTGTGACATGGAATTGTGAAAAACTACTATCGGTGACTCGCAAAGCTTTGAAAGGTACTGCGCTAGGGCCGCATCCCTTCCACGATACTCTCGAGTCCGCCGTTGAAGGAAGTCATCCTTGTAAGCAATCCAAGACTGCACATATCATGTCAGAAGTGACACAAAGAGAGAGAGAGAGAGAGAGAGAGAGAGAGGTCTACAGATGTAGTTGACCCCTGACCTGAATGGTTAAACCAATCCTCCACTTCTTTGTTACTTGTTGATGGTCTTAGTCTTTGTCTTATTGCTTGGAAGGTGGCTTCATCAGGTAGTGTCTCCTTGTATTTTTCAGCTTTCTCAAAGCATCTTGGGAGGAATTCCATTGGATTGCTGGATGTTTCCATTGCCTCATCATCACTACTATCCTCTGAAACAAATCCACTCCTATCCTCTTGGACTCTGGAAATAATAGCCAGGGAGAAATCCTCCCTTAAATAAAAGATGCTTTGCACATCATGTAAGAAGATAGAGGTCTTATCTCCAATCTTGAAGTCAGGCACAGTAGGCAACATCATCTGAGCATGCTTCTCAGTGAAGTTACTGACATCCAATGGAAGTTTGATTTCTGTGGTTTTCACAGAGAGCATCTTACTTCTTTGTACTTCAATTGCCTCAACCTCAATGTCGACTGTATCTTCAACCTCCTCGACTTCTTGTTTATGAGTTGTCTCCTTGCATTCTTCATCTGGTGCTGCATCCTACTCCTCTAACACCTCATCAGGATTCTGCATGAGAAATCCAAACAGGCTGTTCAGGTAAATCATAAAGCCAAAGGCTTC
>NC_140950.1:129789058-129876558 GCF_014529385.1 Adiantum capillus-veneris | reverse complement strand
GAGACATAAATATAACATACACATCATGTTGCATAGCTTCTTCGTATGATTCCGGCTCTCCAGAATCTGAGATCAATAGATGGTTGAAGGAAGGAACAAACCTTTCTGGAGGTCTACTTGCTCTTGTAGATCTTCGGGGAATAGGTGGAGGCTCCTCATTTGGTTTACGTTGTTGCACATTGTCACCGTTTGCAGTCCTTGGGTCTTCACCGTCCTCAAGCTCCATGTACTCATCACCTGTTTCTTTTGTTTTTTTTCTTTCCAAGTAATCTTTGTACATGTTTTGTTCGTTAAAAATTACATCCCTACTCCTTAAGATTTTACCATCTTCAGGATTCCATAGGCGATACCCAAAGTCACCTTCTCCATAGCCAATGAAGAAACACTTTTTGGACTTTGCATCTAGCTTTGATCTTATGCTTCTATCTATGTGCATGACACCCAAACACTTTGAGAAATGCATAATTCACCGGTTTACTTGTCCATGCCTCTTCTGGAACTCCCCCATCCAATGCCGTTGAGGGTGACCGGTTGATTAAGTACACAGACGTACTTACAGCTTCCGCCCAAAGCACTCTACAGAAGCTACATGCAAGCTAGTTGCAAGCTCACATGCGCAAACGGTTCGTGGAAAAAGCATTTTTGGAGTACGTAATGTTTTTGAGATGCAAAAATATAGCGGACTTAATAAACAAATTTCTGCAATCGTTTGTGCATGTGAGATACGTAATCATCCGGCTCTCTACCTACCTAAACCCATGGAAGCTATTTGCAAGCTCACATGTGCGAACGGATTGCACACAAGTTGTTTTCAAAGTCTGCAATATTTTTCAAACACAAAAACGCTTGCTGCCTCTAGAAACAACTATCCCTCGAGTCATACATGCATGTGAGCTTGCAAATGACTTCATACCTAAACCTAAAAAAGCTACATGAAATCTATTTGCAAGCGTACATATATGCACAAATGGCTCAAGAAAAAGCCTTTTCCCCGAAGTCCACTTTGTTTTAAATAATCCTAAATCTAAATTACACATGCATATATCTTGTACTCCACAGCAACATGAGGACTCTCCCACTGAGTACAACACAAAAGACTGGCTCTACTTACAACCATAACTCTGGAGGAAGGTAGATACCTAATCATCCCTCTCTCTACCTACACTTAATTATTCCTATCTCTATAGCGAGGTAGAGAGGGGTAAGTTGAGTGCAATATGATAGAGAGAGAGGTATATACTAGAGAGAAAGGGTAGAGAGAGCAATAGGAGATTTATCTACTATTACTCAATAACCCTATGTCTAAATCATGATCCTCACCTTAGATTTAAACCATAATCCTAAAGCTAAGCATAAATATAAAACCTAAATCCTAATCCAAAAGCTATATATATCCTGAATTCTAATCCTAACTAATTATTCACTCCCCAGGCACTTATGACGATCATGATGATGATTTTAGCTAATCTTTCAGTTTAATTTTAAAAACAAAAACCCAAACATTGGATTAGATCCGCAGACCAAGATTATATCAGTTTGGTCTCATATGTCATTTTGGCCTTTTAAAGACGTTTAATATAGCATCTCATTTCATTTCACTCTCTCTCTCTCTCTCCCCCTAGGTCCATTTTTCTCTCTCTCCCTCCCTCTCCCGCCCCTCTCTCTCTCTCTCTTTCTCTCTCTCTCTCTCTCTCTCTCTCTCTCTCTCTCTCCCCCCGCCCCCCTCTCTCTCAATGTATGTGTGTGTGTGTGTGTGTGTGTGTGTGTGTGAGAGAGAGAGAGAGAGAGAGAGAGAGAGAGAGAGACAGAGAGAGAGAGTGGGAGGAAAAAAAGAGGGGAATGGAGCATGAGAGAGAGGCGATGGAGGGAGCATACTTGAACCTCCCTTCTATCCTCGTATGCATGTGCATGCATGTGCGTGCGTGCGTGCGTGTGTGTGTGTGTGTGTGTGTGTGTGTGTGTGTGTGTGTGTGTGTGTGTGAGTGAGAGAGAGAGAGAGAGAGAGAGAGAGAGAGAGAGGAAGGTGAAGGTGTGACCTTCTTTTTCGTCACTTGCCTGTGAGTGCCAAAGCCTAAATCTAAGTTTTGACATTCTCGGGTATTTTTTATCCCCAACGTCGATGTTTCTATGAGCGTTGCTATATAGCGACGCTCATAGAGATGCTTATAGCAACGCCGGTAGTTTCGAGCATTGCACAATGAGCATCGCTGAGCTTACGAGGCTCTTGTAGTGATTGACACTAAAAACTCACTCAAATAAAGAAATTGGGCCACCCAATACACAAAAACCTTGGAAATTGACAAAACTTTGGGGCTTTTCATTTTTTTGAGATCCAAATCTAAAAGAAATTGAAAATCTGACATCCACAAAGTGTAGGCATACAACTGAAAAATTTCATGTTCAGATGTGGTCAAATATGGGTCACGATCCATATAACTTCTCACCATGTAGGGCTAGGAGTTGACCAGTAGGTATCTGATACCATTTGAAACAACTTTTCCAAAATCCACAATAGCAAAAAATTGAAAAAAGTTGATCAAAAGCCAAACACAGAAACTAGTCAAAAACCATAGCACAAAGAGAAAAATTTACTTTCGAGTGAAAAAAGGTTTGTCAGAACCAAGCCAAAAGCCCAAAACTGTCAAGCATTCTGAGCAAGTGCTAGAATTTACCTTGTTTACAAACCAATGGTCCAAATCCAAAAGCATTTGATACCATAGCATATACTAATCATGTTGATCCTAATGGTACCATTGAAAATTCAATTTGGCCTCCAAACATGGATCACATTCATTAGTGTCATTAGGGGAATTTCGGACTCTCAAATGGGCCCTATAAGCACTTTGACTTTCTCCCTCTTGTCCAAAATGGGCACACGGTAAAATTTTTACAAATGAAATCAAACTTGTCGAACCTTTTGGATTCAGAATATACTCATTGAGATCTATCCATTGATAATAGCATGCCATCATATTTCTTATATTCTAGTGATAGCCGTTTTTTGGCTCTTTGTAATTGCCACAGTGAGTTACCTCACCCTACCAAAATCACCCAAACACTGTGGCTATCCCTACCATTTCACTGTACATAGGCGTGCGTGAGTCACGGGACTTTTCCCATATCTTCTTAAAAAACCCTCAATTAGCTAGTCATTGGGCTAGTTGAGCCAAAAAATAAAAATAAAATAAAAAATATAAGTATATTATGACCCATGCGTATGTAAATATTTCTTTGTATATAGGCCTAAATAAAAGATTTTTTCATAATTATTTTGGTATTTATTTAAATATTTCTACCTAGGTGTGTGTTATTTATGCTGTGTACATTGCCTCACCATTACCACAATTTTTCTTACCATTTTTCATACTCTTTATTCCATATGAAATATTTTCATGTAAGCTTCTCTTATATTTGGTGTAACTCCACCCCAACAAAAATCCAAAAAAACTAGTTTTATTTATGTGTATATTTTTTACTATTGTGATTTTTCCCTTCCTACATCTATTTTGTTTTTTTTTCTAAAAATAGAACACCAAAAATATTTATCTTTTTATGGTAGCCTCATAATGAGAGAGATTTCTTTTGACCCCTTATATTTTTTCCACTTATATTATTTATATTTGACATGTACATATTTTTTAGACCCCTCAATATTTGATTTTCTTAGTTGTACTATTCACTTATATCCTAATCTCAACAATATCTTCAATTATAGACCTAGCAAATAAGGTCAAGGGTAGGTGGCATGCATACATGCACTATGGAGGGCTCACTCTTGGAGGTATTCAAAAGAATCATCCAAAGAAGGACCCCACAAGGACCTTGCAGTGGAAAAAAACGGTCGGTTTTGCTGAATTTTTAAAGGTCACTTGCTCTGCGAATTTGAAAAGGTGATACAAACAAAAGTTGTAGCTCGTGGGATGAACTTTTGCCTCAAATTTTTTCATATTTTTTTGAGCTACGAGCTGTGAGCTATGATTTTGTTAGTGGACCCCAGTTTTCCCATGCTATGCAGCCACACTCTCTCTTCCACTTTATCATTTTCCTCTTTCACACACACTTCTCCACTCATCATCCCCATCTCTCTCACCACTCCTCTCTGCACACTACTCACCTTCTCCTCAACCTTGAAGAATAAGAGAAACCATGGTGAACTCATACCTCCCACACACAATTCCATTCCAAAATTGACCACCTAGTCTCATTTTTCCTCCTCCAATTTACCCATATCTATAAAAAAAAACCACAAAATTCAGCCTCTTCTCTTAAAAGACAGCATCAGGTGGTTGATTACTCAGCTTCAATTATCTTGTCTCTCAAGGAAGGTCAAGAGTGGAGAAAAAATGTACCGTCAAAGCTAGTGGACCGTCAACAGGCGTCAAAATCGGCCCTACTCAAGACACTTGGAGCATCAACCTTGTAAGAAAGCCACCTTTTCTTACCTCTTAAGAGTTTTTTTCTTCCTTATTTGTATCCTACATGGATACTCCCATTGTAAATATCAAATTCCATTTGTAAATTAATACTAACTCTACTAACACTAACCCACTATGAAAAGTCCTATCACCTCCATTTCTCTCCTCTCTCTTTCCCCACCAACTTCTTGATAATTCCAAGCAAAAGAAATTAGATAAATTGCTGAAAATCTAACCCAACCATGGTTAGAGGAGTAACCTAGCCTTCAAAATTGCTATAAAAGGAGGGTGTAGCTAGCACAAAAGGAGGGCCATAAGCAAGAGCACTATGCTATAGCTTGAGAAGCCAAGCTCAACCTCTCTAGAAGGAGCTCTTGAGTGGAAGCTCATTGTCTTATGCACGTGCATGTGTTGTAATAGGGGATTAGCAAGGGAACTCTATGCCATTGTAAGAGAGAGAGTGATCACTCAATTGAGAGTGGAAATCTATCATTTCTCCTACTAGTGTAAGCCCAACATTTGCTGAATCAAGGAGGGTGGATTTGGACTAAGCTTGGATACTTTGTCTCTCTTCCCACGTGAAGTAATGGACAACACTGATGTGTAAGTGTCTTGGTGTTTTTTTTTTTTTTTTGTTAAGTTCTTGATAGCTTGTCTCTAGTGTTGTCATCAATTTAGCCATAAATCCCACATACTGTAAGAGGGCGACAGGGTGGAGAGGACTCCCTGGCCTTAAGACAGTGAGTGGGGTGGCTTTTCTTGTGATGTGTTGTGGTGTAATTTATTCAAGCTATGTTGAAAAAATACTAATATCACTTTGATTGGTCATGACAGATTTGTAAGAAGGTATTAGTGCAACAAACACCCCCCCCCCCCTTCTCTCTCTTTCTTACATATATATTTGTGTTTGCTTGATCATTTCCGATACGTTTCAAAGCAGCCCGAGCACTATCTCTCTCTCTCTCTCTCTCTCTCTCTCTCTCTCTCTCTCTCTCTCTCTCTCTCTTGTGTCCTAGTTCGCTCTTAAACTAGGTGGTGCCCCTTTGTGTAGTTGGTGGGATTTGGCTGTGGGTTTGTTGTTTTGGTTTGTGTTGTTTGTGGTGCCCCAGCCCCATTGAGCAGCACGGAGCCTTGAAGGGTGTTTAGAGGTTGCTCTTCTTGTTTCCCGCCCCGGACCGCCTCAAATTGGTGCCCCCACTAAGGAACGGCTTGTGTATTTTTGTGTAGAATCAACCTTTAGCATAGTCAAGTAGTTTGAATGAATCACAAAAAAATTGTATGATCCCTTCATTCCCATTGCAAGGCAAAAGGTACACATAATTGTTAGTACTAAGTTGCAATTTCAACGTGTCATTCGTAGAATTTTAGGTCCTCTTAGTTGCCGAGATAAACGCTTCAGTAAATCCTTTTATTTTGCCTCTCATTAGATACGACCTTAGTTTGGACGTTTATATTTTTTTGTTTTGTTTTAAGCATTAGGTCATGCATAGACCATGGATAACGGCCAGGAATAGAGGTTTTCCCCTTCCATTTCACTCCACACATTAGAATAAACATTGAAATTAGTAGGAAAATCCATTTTTCAACAACGTATTGTTCATGTTTGGTGCCCAAAGAGTAGGAGAAATTCTCGCATCACCAAACCCTGTCATCCTACCTCTTATTGATTATCATAGGTCGTTTGATGTGAATATCTTTATTTTGTTGTAGAATAGATTGCAAGCTAGAAAACATTATTGTGTAAATCTTTTAAGAAAGAAAAACAAAAACGGGTGTCACTTTGAAATCAATCAATGGAAAGCCAACGCCAAATGTCTGGGTATCCTCTTTTCTTTGGAGAGCCTAGAGAGGATGCAGAATTATTTTTCGCGAATTTCAAGATTCTTGCCGTATCAAGAGGATAATAACTGATCAAGAACGTGTAGAAATGTTTGAGGTGGTCTTAGGAAAGATGCTAGCACTTGGTTTGACTCTTCCTGAGGAAGTTAAAGGGAATTACACAGAAGTTTTTGAATCGTTTCAAGAAATACTTCTTTGACCCCCAAAACACTCAAAAATTATGGCAAGACATTGTTTCTCATAAGCAAAAAACTTAGATGACTAACTACTTGTACAAGCAAGAGTTTCTACGTCTTTGGGCTCTATGGATACGAAATGTTGCTAAACCCTGGTGATGGTGCAGAATTTCTAAAAAGGAGAAGGTTCATAGCCGGACTCTTTCCTGACCTTAAGGTAAAAGTTGAGGCGGGTGCACCTGCTACCTTTGATGCAGCTGAAACTAGGGCTCTGAGAAATATAGGAAACTCAAGTGCTTAAGGGGAGAGGTTCCAATAGAAGGTCTTAGACCCAAAGGTAAGTCACAAGAATCAACATCGAGGGAGCTTCCAGAGGTAACGACGGAAGTAATTGAGAAGTTAAACGAATCTTTAAGCAGCCTGTCAATTCACCTTGCACAAGTTGTAGGTCCAAAGGGACAAGCAAAGAAGTCTGAAAGCGAGATCCACGACCCAGGAAGGCTTGCAATGTTGGAATTGCAGAGAGTCTGGACATGGGATGTATAATTGTCCTTGGCCCGTGGGGATCTAGGGAGACCTAAACTTGAATTACCCAGTGATGAATGCAGGTGAAGGAACCGGTCAACAACCAAGGCTTCTACAAAGACCAAATGGACCAAGACCACCTCCACAAGGGGTAGAAGGAGTTCCACCTTTGCCAGATCCAAATGTGCATGTGGTAGAGGTGACAAACTCAAAGAGGTTGACATGGAAGCAAATGGCATTAAGCGTGCTGAGGAAAAGGTAAAGAGAAAGAGGGTATCCCTCCACAGAGTGACCATGGACAAGGCAAGAAGCAAAGGAGACCAAGGAAGCTAAGAGGACTCGACGTCGTATCAATCTCCAAGACTTCCCTCTTGGACATGGTATGGCTCCATACAACCTGTTTGGAAGACATGCGAGGTAAGGGTCCTGATATCTCATGGCCTCATTTCTTGCATTATGCCCACAAGTTAGGAGGATTTAACAAAGGCAGTTAGCACTAGAGAAAGATAAAAGAGAGTTTTCCTGTTGTAAAAATTGCACATGCTGAAATGAACGAGGATATTACACCTGGAATTGGTTAGGATAGGTCTAGTGGATGGGGGTGCACAAATTTGCATCATGACAGAAGGGCTCATGCAAAGACTAGCATGCACATCCATGAGGACACCTGAAATGAAAGTGAAAATGGAAAACAATAGCAAGGCTAAGTGCGTAGGCATTTGTAAAAATGTTTTTGTGGAGGCCTTTGGCATTAAGAAGGCAGTGGATTTCTATGTCATGTCTACCAAGGGAAATGGTTACCCATTTATCCTAGGAAGACCATGGCTAATGAAAATGCGAGCTTTGCAGGATTGGGAGAGTGGAAAGCTAATTTGCAGGAATGAAAATCACAAGAAGGTTGTCTTTGACATGAAGGAGCAACGCCAAGAGGAGCTCCATGAAGAATCATCTCAAAGTGAGACGGAAGAAGGTTGGACCGATAGCACTTCAGAAGAAGAAAGTAGCGACAGCATTACTGAAGAGGAGTCTTCCATCGAAGTCATGGGGGTAAGGTTTAAGCCAAGCAACCAAGAGACCTCTTGTCAAGGCTTGGAGGAGGTAGGTCCTCAAGAGAACGAAGGTGTTCAAGATGAAGGGATGCTGGAAGGTATGCTATCAACAACACTTACAAAGGATGAAAGAGATGAGTTCAAATGTGTGCTAAGGAAGTTTCCTAGGCTTTTTGCTAAAGACTACACCGATGTGCGTGGAGTAGATGTTGTTAACCACAAGATTGAGTTGAAGCCAGAGGCCACACCTAAGGCTCAAAAGCTAGGAAGGCTAGGAGTCATTAAGGAGCAGGCTCTACTCAAGGAGGTAAGAAAGCTTCTAGTAGCAGGTTTCATTTATCCAGTGGAGAATTCAGAGTGGGTCTCTCCCGTTGTTGTCACTCCTAAGAAAAATGGCAAGTGGAGGGTGTGTGTGGATTATCGTCCACTTAATGAGGCAACAAAAAGAGATCACTTTCCCCTCCCATTTCAGGATGAGATACTAAATGAAGTAGCTAGTCATGAGAAGTACACTGTGTGTGATGGCTACTCGGGTTACTTTCAAATAGGTATCGCATTGGAGGATCAATTGAAAACAACCTTTATCACTCCTTGGGGTTGTTATGCTTTTAGAGTCATGCCATTTGGTCTGACAAATGCTCCTGCAACTTTCCAACGCTTCATGAACATGGTGTTTCAAGAATTCTTTGGAAAGTCCATTAGGGTTTTTATTGATGATTTTTGCATTTATAGCTAAAAATCATTGCATCTACAAAGGGTAGAAGAAGGTTTAAAGAAGCTCTAGGACATGGGAGGTCAACTCAACCCCGACAAGTGTCACATAGCTGAGGATGAAGTGATCTTGCTTGGTCACAAGGCTTCCTATAAAGGCATTGAGGTGGATCCTTCAAAGGCAAAGGCTCTTATTGAGCTCCCCTCACCCAAGAATCTCAAAGAGGTCATATCATTCATTCAAAAAGTGAAGTATATGTCACGATTTATTCACTTAGCTTCGGAGTTGCTTCATCCTTTGCAAAAGTTGACACAACAAGTAGAATTTGCATGGTCTGATGAGCTTGAAGAGTATTTTTGTAACATTAAAGTCATTTTGTCAGAGCTACCAACACTCATGCCTCCTTGTTGGGAGTACACATTCTTTGTTAGCTCTAGTGTTGGAAGGGAAACAATTGGTGCTGTGTTGCTACAACAAGATCCCCACAGTACAAGGATGCTACCCATCTACTTTGCTAGTAGGGTCATGAATGCTTTGTAGAGAGACTACACAGAAGCAGAACTCATGATGCTTTCTCTCATGTTTGCGGTGAGAAAGTTTAGATCCTACCTGCTGCCAAAACCTTTTGTAATTCTCACTGCAGAGAATTTGTTCCCTTGGGTGTCAT
The DNA here is from genome assembly GCF_014529385.1 of Adiantum capillus-veneris. Taxonomy (NCBI): domain Eukaryota; kingdom Viridiplantae; phylum Streptophyta; class Polypodiopsida; order Polypodiales; family Pteridaceae; genus Adiantum; species Adiantum capillus-veneris. The sequence goes on along the minus strand of NC_140950.1, from coordinate 129,867,175 downwards.
CTCAAATGAATCTTAGTACTAGGATCTCAAAGTGGATTATGGAGTTGCAAGAGTTTCAATACTCCTTCAAGGTAGAAGATAGTGTGCGTGCACAATTGGCAGGGATTCTCACTTATAGGGTGCATGAAAAGGAGATTAAGGTGCCTGAAGTAAAGACCCTACCATTACCACCACCAAAAAGTATTCCTAATGCTTTTACCTTGTTCTTTGATGGAGCTTTTCGTCGAGCCACAGGAAAAGCAGGGGGAGGGCTAGTGTTGCTCAACCCAAGTGGAGAGGTGGTCATGAAAGAGAAGGTCAATCTACCAGGTTCAACTAGCAACAATGAAGCAGAATACGACACACTACTTCATGGTCTGAAGATGTGCATTGGCCAAGGGATAAAATGTCTCATGGTAAAGGGAGATTCACTTCTCATTGTTAAACAGATTTTAGGCATTTGGGCATGCAAGAATGAAAGCTTAAGGACAAAATTTCATGCCATTCGTAGGATGTTTAATCAGTTTGAAGAAGTGCAACTATATCATATGCCGAGGAAACAAAATGAAGATGCCGATTTACTTGCACAACAAGCCATTGCATGTGTAAAGAAAGAAGTGCAGGTCATCATGGTGGCGGCTGCTGTGAAGCAACCGAGGTACCAGGGATTGGAGTCATTGGATCCCATCATTGGCTACATTTTGGAGGGTGAGTTTCCACCAGACTTCACAAAAGCTCAGAAGAGGAGACTCATGAAGAAGGCAAGCATGTATCTCTTCCTAGAGGGCTCCCTCTATCAAAGAGGGAAGGATAAAGTGTGCAGAAGAGTACCAACTATCGTGGAAATTCCAGCCATTCTAAAAGGTTTGCATGAAGAGGCATGTGGTGGTCATTTTTCCCAAGAATTAACTGTGAAGAAGATTTTGCTTGCGGGGTATGTTTGGCCAAGTCTGCATGTGGATGTCCAACATTGGTGTAAAAGTTGTCACAATTGTCAGGTAAATGGGAATAGAAGATTGATTTATGGTCCAAGGCAAATCGTGCTTGCAAATGGACCCTTTGAAAAGTGGGGCATTGATGTTATGGGTCCTCTGCCTAGGACAAAAAATGGTAAACTCTACATTCTAGTGGCTGTAGACTATATGACAAGGTGGGTGGAAGCACAAAGTGTGGCAAAGGTAAATGAGAAGACAGTGAGCAAATTCGTCTACACTCACATTTGTTATAGATTTGGCACACCTTTGGAGATTGTTTCTGATAATGGTCCAGGGTTTAGAAAGGGATTGCTCACAGAAGTCTGTGAAGAACTTCACATTCTACATCGTCACAGTACACCCTACTATCCCCAATCAAATGGTTTGGTAGAAAAAGCTAATGGTGTCATTGCAGGCATCATTAGAAAGATGGTGAAAAACAAGACAAAGTTGTGGGATGACTTCTTGGATGGTGCCTTGTGGGCGTATCGAACCACATATAGGGAAGCCACGGAGTTCACACCATTTCACTTGGTCTATGGTCAAGAGGCTTTACAGCCAATTGAGCTAAACATTCCAACAATGCGACTTCATGGCAAATCAGCACAAGATGATCAAGAAGCATGGATGGATCAACTTCTTACCTTAGCTGAGCTTGAGTGGAAAAGAGAAGCAGCATACGAGTGCTATAAGAGGAAAGCCACACAGACAAAGGAGAAGCTTGACAAGAAACTGAAGGACAAAGGCATCAATGAAGGAGATCTTGTGCTAAGGTATGACAATCGACTCGATAATCGTTTTGATGCCAAATTTGAAACAAGATGGCAAGGGCCATACATAGTCAAGAAGGCTTTCAATTCAAGTTACTATCAGCTTATGGACTTGAATGGTAAAGAGCACTCCAGGAAAGTATACGGGTATCGCTTGAAGCCCTATTTGAGTCGCCTTCTACTAAAGGATCTACCAAAGATCTGTCAAAAGGCCACTGTCTCATGTAAGTATTGTTACATGAAGCATGAGTGTAACTCTAGCCAAAATTTTGAGGGGCCAAACAATAAAGATCTCGTCAAGGACTCTGAAGCACTCTCTTTGGAAAAGATGCTCTATGATGGTACATGAATATACCATCATCCAGGGGGAGGGCTAATGATAGCCGTTTTTTGGCTCTTTGTAATTGCCACAGTGAGTTACCTCACCCTACCAAAATCACCCAAACACTGTGGCTATCCCTACCATTTCACTGTACATAGGCGTGCGTGAGTCACGGGACTTTTCCCATATCTTCTTAAAAAACCCTCAATTAGCTAGTCATTGGGCTAGTTGAGCCAAAAAAATAAAAATAAAATAAAAAATATAAGTATATTATGGCCCATGCGTATGTAAATATTTCTTTGTATATAGGGCCTAAATAAAAGATTTTTTCATAATTATTTTGGTATTTATTTAAATATTTCTACCTAGGTGTGTGTTATTTATGCTGTGTACATTGCCTCACCATTACCACAATTTTTCTTACCATTTTTCATACTCTTTATTCCATATAGAAATATTTTCATGTAAGCTTCTCTTATATTTGGTGTAACTCCACCCCAACAAAAATCCAAAAAAACTAGTTTTATTTATGTGTATATTTTTTCACTATTGTGATTTTTCCCTTCCTACATCTATTTTGTTTTTTTTTCTAAAAAATTAGAACACCAAAAATATTTATCTTTTTATGGTAGCCTCATAATGAGAGAGATTTCTTTTGACCCCTTTATATTTTTTCCACTTATATTATTTATATTTGACATGTACATATTTTTTAGACCCCTCAATATTTGATTTTCTTAGTTGTACTATTCACTTATATCCTAATCTCAACAATATCTTCAATTATAGACCTACCAAATAAGGTCAAGGGTAGGTGGCATGCATACATGCACTATGGAGGGCTCACTCTTGGAGGTATTCAAAAGAATCATCCAAAGAAGGACCCCACAAGGACCTTGCAGTGGAAAAAAACGGTCGGTTTTGCTGAATTTTTAAAGGTCACTTGCTTTGCGAATTTGAAAAGGTGATACAAACAAAAGTTGTAGCTCGTGGGCTGAACTTTTGCCTCAAATTTTTTCATATTTTTTTGAGCTACGAGCTGTGAGCTATGATTTTTTTAGTGGACCCCAGTTTTCCCATGCTATGCAGCCACACTCTCTCTTCCACTTTATCATTTTCCTCTTTCACACACACTTCTCCACTCATCATCCCCATCTCTCTCACCACTCCTCTCTGCACACTACTCACCTTCTCCTCAACCTTGAAGAATAAGAGAAACCATGGTGAACTCATACCTCCCACACACAATTCCATTCCAAAATTGACCACCTAGTCTCATTTTTCCTCCTCCAATTTACCCATATCTATAAAAAAAACCACAAAATTCAGCCTCTTCTCTTAAAAGACAGCATCATGGTGGTTGATTACTCAGCTTCAATTATCTTGTCTCTCAAGGAAGGTCAAGAGTGGAGAAAAAATGTACCGTCAAAGCTAGTGGACCGTCAACAGGCGTCAAAATCGGCCCTACTCAAGACACTTGGAGCATCAACCTTGTAAGAAAGCCACCTTTTCTTACCTCTTAAGAGTTTTTTTCTTCCTTATTTGTATCCTACATGGATACTCCCATTGTAAATATCAAATTCCATTTGTAAATTAATACTAACTCTACTAACACTAACCCACTATGAAAAGTCCTATCACCTCCATTTCTCTCCTCTCTCTTTCCCCACCAACTTCTTGATAATTCCAAGCAAAAGAAATTAGATAAATTGCTGAAAATCTAACCCAACCATGGTTAGAGGAGTAACCCTAGCCTTCAAAATTGCTATAAAAGGAGGGTGTAGCTAGCACAAAAGGAGGGCCATAAGCAAGAGCACTATGCTATAGCTTGAGAAGCCAAGCTCAACCTCTCTAGAAGGAGCTCTTGAGTGGAAGCTCATTGTCTTATGCACGTGCATGTGTTGTAATAGGGGATTAGCAAGGGAACTCTATGCCATTGTAAGAGAGAGAGTGATCACTCAATTGAGAGTAGGAAATCTATCATTTCTCCTACTAGTGTAAGCCCAACATTTGCTGAATCAAGGAGGGTGGATTTGGACTAAGCTTGGATACTTTGTCTCTCTTCCCACGTGAAGTAATGGACAACACTGATGTGTAAGTGTCTTGGTGTTTTTTTTTTTTTTGTTAAGTTCTTGATAGCTTGTCTCTAGTGTTGTCATCAATTTAGCCATAAATCCCACATACTGTAAGAGGGCGACAGGGTGGAGAGGACTCCCCTGGCCTTAAGACAGTGAGTGGGGTGGCTTTTCTTGTGATGTGTTGTGGTGTAATTTATTCAAGCTATGTTGAAAAAATACTAATATCACTTTGATTGGTCATGACAGATTTGTAAGAAGGTATTAGTGCAACAAACACCCCCCCCCCTTCTCTCTCTTTCTTACATATATAATTGTGTTTGCTTGATCATTTCCGATACGTTTCAAAGCAGGCCGAGCACTATCTCTCTCTCTCTCTCTCTCTCTCTCTCTCTCTCTCTCTTGCGTCCTAGTTCGCTCTTAAACTAGGTGGTGCCCCTTGTGTAGTTGGGATTTGGCTGTGGGTTTGTTGTTTTGGTTTGTGTTGTGTTGTGCCCCAGCCCCATTGAGCAGCACGGGAGCCTTGAAGGGTGTCTAGAGGTTGCTCTTCTTGTTGCCCGCCCCGGACCGCCTCACTAGAAGATTCCATTTTATAATGTTACAACTCCATCATATAAATGGAATCTCTCCCCACATTTCAGGTTCAGTGGGGAGGCCATAACTTCTACAAATCAGCTCCAAATTTGTCAAATTTTGAAGATTTAGAACCTATGTCAGGACAACAGCAAGGCAGGACTAGACAAGGGAAAGGCCGGGCTAGGTAGTGTGGAAAGGGAGTCCAACTAGGGCAAACGGCTAGGAGCCATGCTATATAGTGTGTGGTTGGGAGGTGGACTCCTAGGTTCTAGTTCCCCTTGTCTAACATTGGTATCAAGAGCAAGGTGCCTTTTTGGGAAGGCACAGCTGTGGAGGAGGGGAGCCACACAATTTTGCATGCTTTTTTGCATGACTGGGTCAAGCGGGCGTGGACCTCACCCCCTGTGAAGAGGAAAAAAGGGTTCAAGGTGTGGAGAACATCCCTTGCAAGGAGAAGCCGCCCGGCGGCAACCTACATCAAACTACACCCTTGTGGGCTCTACGGCATCATGCAAGCGTGGGGACCAATTCCCGTGCCTGTAGCAGGCACGGACGAGCATCATACGAGGCGGGGGGAGCTTTGCTCAACCCCTCGTGCTGTTTGCAATGGCCATAGCCGGTGAGAAACTCAAATTTCACACCCAACGGGTGCCCAACCCCCTTGGGGGTTAGTGGACAAGGTTTTTTCCTATATAGGGAATGGTATCCACAGTGGGGTACCCCCCCTCCCTCTTGTGAAGCTTCGGCAAAGCTCGGCATCTCGACACGGCTGGCAAGTACATCCACCACACACATTCTCTGCATATTATCGGCAGAAAATTAGAAATTTAATAAAGCATCTCAAGGGGAGTTCAAAGTGACATTATGTTTCAAAATCGATTACGGTCGGACACAATTCTACTCATAATCAATTTGGCTACAAGGGATTAAGGAATTCCCTACACGGCGGACATTTCGGATCGATTTCCACTTGGATAATATCAACTTCGATGGTGTCAGGAGTTTTTTGGAGCAAGGGATTGCGCATATGTACATACACATGCATGGTGCATCAAATAAAGAATTGCCCATTTTCCAGAGCCAGGTGGTTACGTGGGGCCCACATGTGTACAGGTAGGACAACATGTACATAGTGCATCGATTTTCACTATCACCAGTACTAGTATGTTTTTTCTACAATAATGAGGAGTTTATAGCGCGTAAAAATTCTCGAGGAAGCTATTCGCGGGCCGATCACATGAGGTAAGCAGGTGCGTCAGATGGCATCTAGTGGCGTCAGGAGGGCGAAGGGGGTCAATATTTGCACGCGGATGAGGCGGACACAACGTGGGTGTTTTCTTGTGAGAGTTATGCAAAAAGGTCATCATTAGGACCACTTTTTGGGGCCACTTCACGTGGTTGCGAGACGCATTATTGAAGAGAAATGAGTGCCAGGTGTGCGGATGATGCAAAAAAGTGACACTATGCACTCTTATCCGGAGTTTCATGGAAGAAGTGATGAAGATGTGGAAGAATTTTTGGAAAAGATGGAGGTTGCCTGTATTAGCAACCAAATTCATGACCCTGCGCAGATGTTACGCCTTCTCCAAATTTGTTTGAACAGTGATGCACGAGTTTGGTCTAAAGCATTTGAAGAGGAGTTGCATGTGGTTGATCCACCTGTAAGGTTGAGTTGGGACAATCTACGACATGGGTTGGAAGTGGAGTTTGTGAAGATAGAAGATCCTAACAAAGTGTGGCAAGAAGTATAGGCTTTGGTGCAAAAGGAAGGTGAGCCAGTAGATGCATACATACGTAAGTTTTCATTGGCATAGGAGCGAATGTGCAAGGCCTTAGCACCACAGGTCAACCCGCCTGACATGATGAAGAAGGACAGGTTCTTAGTTGTTCTTTGGGAGAATATACGTTGGAGAGTGGAGCTAAAGAAGCCTAGGACATATGAAGATGCACTAGACGTATCAAGGAACAAAGAGTGGAAGTTGAGGAAAATGAGCCAGTTAGGGGTGGAGTTTTTGCCCATGAGGTGTGAATTTCAGCCTATAGAGTCTTTACAAGGTCGCATGTCAAGGGTTCATCATGAACCATTGGTTCCTGTTACTGCTCAGGTTATGCCAGCAGTGGTCACTACAGCAGTGCAAGATGATGGGCTAAGGCAAGACATGAGACAAATGGTAGATTTGATGATGAATGTCAGCCTAAACATGCTAGGTCAAGTGGGAAATAATCGAGGTCGAGGGAGGTTTGCAAATCAGCCAGGAGGTGAAGAAAGGCCTAGGAATGGTGCTGGACAAAGCAATGGTAGGTTTTGGAGGTAGACGCCCACATGTTATAATTGTGGAGAGTTGGGTCACATCAGCCCGCAATGTGATAAGCCACCAAGGATGGGGGGAGACATGTATCCATTGCCAAGACAGGTGCTAAGTAGGTCGAATGATTATGGCATCAAAATTAAGGGAGACGAAGGAACCAGTGGACTGACCCAAGAGGAAAAGGGAAAGACAAAAGTGCTAAGTGTAGTCACCTTGGAGAAGGCATCAAAGCTAGAGGATACATTAGTGATGCCTATTGGGAAGAGGACCACAGAGGATAAGGAAGGAAGAAGTGCCCCAGGTCCTAGTAAGAAGAAAGGAAAGAGCCATGAAGGCGAGGATGTCACGGCCCAGAGGAAAAGGAGAGCTCTTCAAAAGTTTCATGTTTCAGATTTTCCACTAGGGGATGGGCAATTAAGCTATGACTTGAAGGAGGATCTGACGAGCAGGAAGGTAGATGTTATTTTTGGGCAGCTTATAGAGATGGTGCCTAAGCTAAAGCGACAGTGGAAGATGATGGCTAACCCAATGGAGAAAGAGCCAGAGAGAGGTTCAGTAAAGGTGTTGGCAATGGATGAGCTACCAGACATTTTTCCAATAGTAGATGTGTGGCATAAAAGGAAAAATTTGGGAAAAGGTTATGTGGATGGTGGAGTCCAAATATGCATCATAACACACTCATGCGTTGAGAAGATGGGTCTCACAGTGGCTGGGGTGTCAGGTTTTCGGATCAGATTGGCAAACCATCAAAAAGTAAAATGCTTGGGTGTTGTAAAGAGCTTAGAAGTGGAGGAATATGATGCAAAGCCAGTGGTTGATTTTCATGTGATGCCAGGAGGGTTGGGAGCATATCCTACTATACTGGGCAGACCATGGTTACGTGCAGTGGGAGCTGTTCAAGATTGGTGACATGGTACGATTAGCCTCTATGGAAAGACAGGTACCAAGAAGCTTTATAATATGGACACAAGGAAATGATTAGAGGAGATTTATGAAGATGAGGATGAGTCTAGTGATGAAGACTCTTCCATGGTGACAGATGAGGACAGTGATAGCACTACCCGCAGTGATGAGGATGCTGATGTTGCATTTCTTTTGATGGACAAAGAATTCCAGGAGATTGGTTTAGTTGCATTTGCGAATGAGGTTGAAGATGAAAGTGAAGGGCCTTATGAAGTGATTGAAGGGCTGATGCAAACCAAGGTTGAGTTGTCAAAGAAGCAGGAATTGATGACACAAATGATCAGTGGAGAACTCTCAGCTATGGAGAAGGATATATATTTGCACATGCTGGCTAGTTTTCCTGATTTGTTCATTACTTCATATGAAGAGATGAGAGGGTTCAAGGGTGAAGAGATGCATATAGAGCTGAAAGAAGTTGCTAAGCCAGTGCGGAAAAGGCTAAGAAGGATGGGTCAAGAGCAAATGGAAGCCTTGCGAGAAGAGGTGGACAAGTTGTTGAAGGCAGGGTTCATAGTCCCTGTGGAGACCACAGAATGGGTGAGTCCAGTTGTAGTCACTCCAAAGAAGGATGGGAAGTGGAGAATTTGTGTAGAGTTTAAACCTTTAAACGCAGCCACTAAGAAGAACCCATATCCTCTTCCATTCATCGATCAGATCTGCGATTCAGTGGCACGTTATGAGAGGTACAGTGTGTGTGATGGTTTTTCAGGCTATTTTCAATTGAAGATTGCTCTTAAAGACCGCACAAAGACCACTTTTATTACGCCATGGGGCTGTTATTGCTACACAGTATTTCCATTTGGGTTGTCAAATGGACCTTCCTGCTATCAAGAGAGAGCAAATTGGGTGTTGGAACCATTCATTGGTAGTTGTGTTAAAGCTTTTATGGATGACTTCTGTGTTTATAGCAGTAGGGCTGAACACCATGATAAGCTGCAGATGGTATTGCCTCGATATGATGCATGTGGAGGACAACTAAATCCAAAGAAATGTCATCTAGCACAGCCAAGGGTGAAGTTATTGGGCCATATGGTGTCAGAAAATGGCATTGAGGCTGATCCAGATAAGGTTAGTCTATTATTCTTCTTCCATCACCTACGAGTACGAAGCAATTGGCAACCTTTATACACAAAGTGAAGTACATGGCAAGGTTTATTCCATTGTCTTCTCAGATTCTTTATCCATTACAACAAGTGGCAAAGCATGATACATTGCAATGGGATGACAAGTGTGAAGAAGTGTTTCAAGAGGTGAAAGAGGTGTTAGGGGGTTTGTCAGCCATGCAGACTCCTGATTGGGAGAAAGTTTTTTATGTAAATCCCTCAGTAGGAGATGATGCCATTGGAGCCATGCTATTGCAAAAGGGGAAGGGAAGCCATTATATGAGGCCAGTGTATTGTGCAAGCCGAGTGAAGCTGGTAGGGGAGAGAAAGTTCTCGGAAGTAGAGCTAGTGATGGCCAGTGTAATATTTGCTTGTCGACGATTTCGTCATTACTTGCTACCACGTCCTTTTGTTTTCTTGAAGAGTTATGCCTTTTTGCCACAGTTAATTAATGGTACTAACATGTCAAATGTGGTGAAGAAATGGGTAATTGAGCTGCAAGAGTTTGAGTTCTCTTTTCTAGTGGAAGATAGTACAAGGGCTACCCTAGCTGATTTGTTGACCTACAAGGAGAATCCCCTTATTGTTAAGGAAGAGGTGGTGAGAAAGGTAGTTGAAGAAGTGCCACAGATCAGCAATGCACATGTGTTGTTCTTTTGTTGGTTCATACAGAAAGAGCCATGATGCAGCTTCAGGGGGTATAGCACTTAATGATCCAGAGGGGAAGCTAGTATGCAAGAGAGGGTTCAAATTGGATGCTCATAGTAACAATGAGGCTGAATATGCTACTCTGGAAGCCGGATTACACATTTGTTTGAAGCATGGGGTTCGAAGGTTGAGCATAAAATGTGATGCCTTGTTAGTGGTGAAGCAAGTGCTGGGTGTGTGGAAGAGCAAGAACACCTCATTGAAGGAAATGTGTTTCAGAATTAAAGGCCTGTTAAAAAAGTTCGAAGCATGGAGCATCAGACACATTGAACGTGCTCTAAATGGAGAGGCACATGAAGCAGCTCAAGGCATGATTGGGGAGCTATTTGTGTTGAGGACCACTTGACCTCTTTATCATGGCCGGGAAAGTTTGGCTCAAGAAGAGGAGTTTTTGCTAACAGGAATCATTCCAAAGGAGATTCAGAAGTCTAAGAAGTATGGCTTTGTGCGTAGAGCATACAGGTACAAATTGATTGGTGATGTCTTATACATGAAAGGGGCTGATCTCGTGTTGAGACGTGTACCTTGGCGGGAGGAGCTTTATAGAGTGTTGGAAGAGAATCATGAAGGCGCATGTGGTGGCCATTTTGCTCTAAAAATCACCTTGCATAAGATTTTGTAAGAGGGGTATGTATGGCCTAGTTTGCACAAGGATTTTCACCATTGGTGTAGGTCTTGCAATAGGTGTCGAGCATTTGGGAAGAGAGTGTTGAAGCTAGAGCTACGAAAAACCATTATGGCGTTTGATGTGTTTGAAAAGTGGGGGATTGATGCAATAGGCCTGTTACCTATCACAAGCAGGGGCAAAAGCTATATCTTGACAGCAGTGGACTATCTCTCTAGATGGGCAGAGGCTATAGCAGTAAAACAGATCATTGCAAAGGATGTGGCAAAATTTGTGTATGATGAAATATGTTGCAAGTTTGGGGTGCCATTAGAGCTACTTTCAGATAAGGGGCCAGGATTTAGAGCTAAACTGCTAGACTTCTTATGCACAAAGATGAAGATTAGGCACCAACATACCACTCCTTATTACCCGCAGTCTAATGGTTTAAATGAAAGATTCAATGGTGAGTTGGTACAAATTCTTTCTAAAGTGACAGAGCACCAAGGAAATAAGTGGGATTTGGAATTGCCTAGTGCATTATGGGCTTACCGTACTTCGGTGAAGACAGGTACAGGGTTTACTCCATTTCATTTGGTGTATGGAAAGGAAGCACTATTGCCTGTGGAGGTAGAGTTTCCTGCGGTCAAGATGTTAGAGAAGTTGCTTGGGCCGCCTAGTGATGCATTCAAAGAGAGGCTCTTGCAGTTACAAGAGGTCCAGTTGGATAGGATGAGGGCATTGGAGCATTATGGGCAGATGCAGGATAAGGCTTTGGCAAAGATAAATGAAAAGGTCAAAAGTAAGGGTATCAAGAAACATGACTTGGTTTTGCGCTACAATAGTAAGCTAGACAACACCTTCCAAAAGAAGTTTCAAATTAAGTGGGAAGGCCCTTTCAAGGTAGTGGAGTGTTTTCCAAATGGCCCATATCAGCTGGCTAACCTGGATGGTGTTCTACATAAGTCAAGGGGAAATGGATTGCGTCTTAAATTGTATCATGCTAGATTGATGATGGTGGAGCAAGATGAGCTGTCTGTGGATAAAGCAGTGTTGGTGAGGGATGAGGAGACCTGTGATGCGGCGAGTCTCATATCTCTCTTTGCTGTTGCTGATCATGAATGATCTAGCAGGCTAGGGGAGGAGGGCAAATTATGTCAGGAGTTTTTTGGAGCAAGGGATTGCGCATATGTACCTACACATGCATGGTGCATCAAATAAAGAATTGCCCATTTTCCAGAGCCACGTGGTTACGTGGGGCCCACATGTGTACAGGTAGGACAACATGTACATAGTGCATCGATTTTCACTATCACCAGTACCAGTACGTTTTTTCTACAATAATGAGGAGTTTATAGCGCGTAAAATTTCTCGAGGAAGCTATCCGCGGGCCGATGACATGAGGTAAGCAGGTGCGTCAGATGGCATCTAGTGGCGTCAGGAGGGCGAATGGGGTCAATATTTGCACGCGGATGAGGACGGACACAACGTGGGTGTTTTCTTGTGAGAGTTATGCAGAAAGGTCATCATTAGGACCACTTTTTGGAGCCACTTCACGTGGTTGCGAGACGCATTATTGAAAATAAATGAGTGCTAGGTGTGCGGATGATACAAGGATTCAAGGCCTCTTGGAGGCCTCTCCATCAGTCGGTACATCCTCGGGACCGCCAGAAGGAACCACCACTCTTGATGCCATCCCTGAGGTAGAGATTACCCGCTTCTCCTCCATTGTGGTGGGTGGGGAGGAGTTTGTGTTTATGCACGATCTGGAGAAATCATGGATGAGTGTTTCGCCATCCTCAATGCCCATGGCAAGTTTGAGGTTGATACCACCACCTCCCATGATGATGATCTCCTACTGCCCATGGGGAATACTTTGGCGGACATAGTGGCGAACGCACAAGCCGAGGTGGCAGCGTCCGAGCAGGCCAAGGTCTCTGAGGAGGAGTTTGTGTCCGTGCAAGCCATGTGTTTGGCTAAACGCGCAAGAGTGGATTCACCACCACCTGCTGCAACACCTGTTTTGCTTGATCCAAAGGGGAAGTCAAGCGTGGATCTTTACTTGCACGCAGATGCCAATGAGGAGGAACTTAGACAAGAGGTATAGATGCTCACTTACATTTGATGGTTACAAATGATTTTTTTAATGTTATATCATAATTTTGTGCCCTATCTCAGAAAACCTATGTTTTTCAGGATTTTCTGGAGGTTGACGCCTAGGCGCCACGGTCAGGGGGGAGGAGGACGCCGTTTGGACCTCAAGCGGCACTTGCTCACTACCTCGGCACACTTCCCATTGGGGTAGTGGTGTTTGTCCATGCCGACTACTCTCCGAATGGTCGCTACAACATTTTTGCTCTCCATTCACTCTCCAAGGCGTTGTGTTTAACAACACTTGCCCAAACGGCCAACCTTGTAGTGCTTGTAAAGAAAGCTTTTGCAATATCCACTTTCGGTGTAAACTTTTGCAGACGCCTTATTGCCCATGTCGGCATGAACCAAGCTGTAGGGGTTAATGACACCCAAGAAATCACAACCACTTTACTTAACAGGGAGCCACCCCAAAAGGCCAAGCATCGAAAAATTGTAATTAGAAAGATCCTAAAGCAAAAGCTGGATATCATGTAAAGCATTGATTTCTTTAATGAAACTACTTTTTGCTCTCTATGAATCTCTTTCTTGCAAGGTTTAGAATTTCTTATATGTTGGGCTTCCATTGTGTATGAGAAGCACCATAATTTTTGCTATGACTACTAAAGGGTTTGGCAGGCATTAAAATTTATAAAATGCATACATTGTTATATCTAGGCTTCCAAAGTTATGGATGTGCCTAGTAAAGGACTTGGAAGTCCCTAAAATATGCTTCCACAAGGGCGCGCATTGGGGCCTTCCATCAGCAGATGAAGTGTGCAAATGCGCGCCCTTGTGGCAAATGAATTTGGACACATCTAGGAGCATACCCAGGTACAAAACAAAGTGAGAAGACATTAATACACAGTTGCAAAACAAAAATACATGGATACCCAGGTACCCTTAATCCCATCTTGCCCCAGATACCTAAAGTTGTATTAACAAACCACAAGAGTAAACTATGTGGCAATATCTAGCCCTTTTTGGAGTATAGGACTGACATAGACTAAGCGGGGATGATTTCCAGAAGTATCTATGCTAATTGAAGCATTGAAGCAAACAAAACATACTTATTTCTTGTCAAAATTGTCTGGAAACCACTGGAAAGTGTCTGGAAAGCACTAGGAAAGGCTGCCACAAGGGCGCGCATTGTGTCCATCCATAGGCCTCTGGAAGCCCCAAATGTGCGCCCTTGTGGCAGCCAGTTTGGGGGCATTCCAAGCCATTTTCAACACTTTGTAGATGCTTTTTCCATGCAATAGTGAGTCACATAGCATGGATACATCAGGAAGTGTATGCCCCACTTAGCCAAGGTGCTAAACGTAGGCAATTTTTGACAATAACAAGCTAATGGCTACATACATACAATAGAAGGTAGACAAAACTTGGACCACTGCTACATTGCATGGTACAGAATTAAAACAATACAATGTGCAGTGGGGTATACAATAAAAGACGCTTATATTCAAATTCTTCCCAATACAATTCACAGAGTGGAGTATACAATCAAAAGACGCTTGTATTCAAATTCTTCCAAATCTTGGAGTTCCGTAAATACAAAAAGGTTTGATGCCTAATTACAAGCTACTCCTCATGGCGCAAACGGCGATCAAGCTGCATATTCTTGGGCATAATGGTTACACGCTTTGCATGGATGGCACAGAGGTTAGAATCCTCAAATATGCTAGTTAAATATTGCTTTGCTGCCTCTTGGACTGCCTCTATGGCCACGGCGCCCATCCGAAACTGAGTGTTGTACAATTGAAAAAGCTCCCTTCATAGCCTTGCAAAAGGGGCCCTCCAAATCAAGAGCTCGATGCTCTTTTGATAGTGTCGAATCTCCGCAAAAGCACGGCTGCGCTTTCGTACCTTCTGAGGTCGACGTGGAGGTGCATTTTTGGCACGAGTTGGGGCAGCTTGCTTCCTCTTCTTGTAGAAAATGCTCTTTCTCTTTTTTTCTGCACAGGCACTTCCAACACCTCATAATCTGATTCCACCCACTCTCCATCTTATTCGTGCTCTTCACTATTGACCGGATGTGATGGTGTAGGTCCCCTCCCTTTAGGAAGTGTCTTACCCCCAATAGATATGTGAGCCTAATAAGCTTGTATTTGGATGCCAACCCATGGGGCATCTTCATCCATTTGCGTCTCTTCGGAGCCTTCTGACGGTTGCTTTTGGATGTTTGTTTCTTTGCCTTGGTCGCTCTCATCCTCCCTGTTTCCATCAGAATCATTGGAGTCTGATGAATAGACAACAAGGCGATGCTTCCGTCTCTCTTTTGCTGCTGTAGAGGACTAGTCATGCTGATTTGAAGCTCTAGCTTCTTCTGTGTGGACTTCACCTTGAGCTTGTGAAGTTCCAGCTTCTGTTGCTGTACCTTTGAGTCGTTGGCCATCCGGCCCCTCTGGATATGCAATCCTAGCCGTTTGTTTTCTTCTTGCCATGGTAGCACTTAGTAGGGAAAATGACAAAATGAGCGCCTTCAACCTTTAAATAGGTTTTTTTGAGATTTGGGCCCTTTCACACTATGCGGCCAATTGAGTGAAACTCAAATAAACCAATTGAATTTAACAACTAAACCTGGATCATGAGGACGGCTGATGCGACGCCCAAACGCTGCCTTTTCGATACTTAGTTGCACGCCAAGCTTCATGGCCCAGGGACGCTCGCTAGCGTTTCCACTTCTCGGATGCTGTAGTACGGGAGGCGTTGCGTACCTGCTTTGCTA
Source organism: Adiantum capillus-veneris (assembly GCF_014529385.1). Taxonomy (NCBI): domain Eukaryota; kingdom Viridiplantae; phylum Streptophyta; class Polypodiopsida; order Polypodiales; family Pteridaceae; genus Adiantum; species Adiantum capillus-veneris. Next base: position 129,851,931 of record NC_140950.1, on the reverse strand, counting down.
ACATCAACTCTCTTGCTTTCTCAATAGTACGAGTTCTCCCAAAGGTGTGCCTAAAAAACCACTTAAACATCTCTTGGAGGTAGTTGGAGTGTGAACTACCACCACTATGCCGAGTATTCTTGAAGTAGAGTCCTTTTGCTCGATAGTGGGACTTCTCCATGCCTTATGTACTCCATATATCAAGCGAACCATAGCGGTCCATGAAGTATGCACCATGCGCATAGAGAATGTGCTAAAACAACCAAAAAGGAGATAAGCTAATAGAAAAGTTGCATTTTCAAACATTGCATATGTATTAAATCCGTTAAAACAAACCATGTAGTGTGTAATCTTGCTTTCAGACCATCCGTCCTTAGCGGCCTTTGTGAATTCATAAAGCACCTTTTTGAATTCCTCTCGCTGCTCAACGGTGGTGCTTGAAAGATTCATCAATTGCACAACCTTTTGAAAGGATGACCATACTAGCTTGCGTTGGTTAGCAACCTCCACATTGGGATCTTTGTCCGTCGTGCATGAACACAAATCTTTCCACAACTCCCACCGCTTCTCACTTGCTCGATCAACACTTGCCTTGGATACCTGCATTGGAGACTTTGACATCTTCTTGAAAAATCGACGTGCCTTGGCTCCATTCATGAAAAGCTTCTGTGCCACCTCATATGTCTTCTCCCTACAAGTCTCTGTTACAATGTTCACCCTTGATCAGTGACATCCAATCTCATTAATGAGCGTCTCCACCCCCTGCAAGGAGTCTTTTGACCGTTGAAGGGGCTTCATTGTGAAATCATAATCAATGTAATTCTTTAGGATCCTATCAAATATTCGCATAAACGCATGCAATGTACAAAAGTGAACATTGTTGAGGGAGAAGGGAATTATGGGGTTCCACCCAAGATCTTTGCTATCCCTATTGGGCACCTGCAGCATCTCACATGAAAGAACCGAAGTTTGCCACTCCCTATTTATATGGTCATCATTGTCTTCGTCCGGACCTTCCACTTGAGTTGCTCGACTTGTCTTGTGCCCTTTTGTACATAATGGATAGGGAAGTAAAGAATTTGCACCTTGTTTTCATCCAAGCATGCACTTTATGGTCGTTAGATCACCACCTAAATGCCATTTAACATCAAACTGCCCATGTCCTGGAACCATGAGCTTCTCACCGTTTATTTGAGCTTTAATGACCTCTGTGATCCATGGGATTCTACTAAAAATCCATGCAAGGACTTCATGTGTCTCTTTCAGAACTTCGATTGCACCAAGCCACCATATATCCTTCTCTGATTGCACACTAAAAGAGGGCTTTGTCGCTTCACTCGAGCTGCAAGGTTGCTTGGCATAAGCTAGGGCTTCATTCATAAGCGTGATGCTCATTCTCTCCAACTTTCTCCCTTTAACAATTACACACTCATCCAACTTCAGCACGAACACAAGATTGCCTTCAAGAACTGCCAACAATATAAAGCCTCAAAATGCATGTTATGACACATCATAGAGCATGTAGGCAACTCTAAACTAACCTGCATCACTCAAATTGTAGAAAACAGCCATGGAGTGCTGGAATCGTATCAAGTCCACAAAGATATTGTTGAATTTGGTGTAAACAAACCCTCCAGTCCACAACACACTGTTAAAAACAGCACCGCTTCCCTTCCTGCGGCCCTTCCTTCCTTCTGATTTTCTACGGAGCAGCTGAAGAGGCATCGTGTCTTCAATATACAAGGAGTCCCCTAATCAGTGAACAACATCTTCATTTGACACCTTCTTGGCAATCGCCACTCTGTGAGGAAGTGGAAATAGGTTTTCCGTGACTCCTCGACTTCTTAATGCATCTTTTAACACTTGATGTATTACTTGATAGCCCTTGGTACTAATCCCAACAGCATCACAGATATCCTGAACATCTAGATCAATGACAATATTAGAAAAATCACTAAGAACTCTCTTAGTGATTGCATCTTTCAAGTGTTTTGCCTCTGGAGCATCAAGCATCCCAATAAAATCCTCTTTGTTGAAACAAGAACGAAGTAAAGTAGCCCTAGCTGACGCATTCTCGCCGCCACACGTTTCTTGGACGAAGTTCCTATTGCCCAAAACAACAATGATGAGCGGTATTAGACTTAAACAACATGAGGGACAGAACATGTTACCTCATAGCTGTCACCCTTCGTTTTCTTGCACCTCCACGTGGTGCAAGAGTCTGAATTTCGGACAACTCTCATTTCCTCACCCTACCTCCCATGGCAGTACTCTTCATGTGTGAAAGAGTATCCTCAAGCTTTTTAATTACATTTTCCTTGGTTGTGATGGTGCTCTTTGCCTCCTCAACCGCAGTAGTAGCTGTTTGCATCTGATCTTGAAGATTGTGGAAACTCCCATTGAGCAACTACCAATGACGCAAGTAGATCTCGGACCTCACAATCTCGTGTTTGTTGAATCTCTTGCAGTAGCCCAACAAACCTTGCTCTCCATTTCCAACGTATTGCAACACTGATGGAATGTTTGTAAAAGACGGATGAACATTGAGAGAAGGATCCTTTGGATACAAGCATCCGTCTGTCGAGAGATCCACATTCTTCGCCCCTTGAGCGCGGCGTTCGTTGGCTGAAGGTAATGTACCCAAGCATGTTTTCTTTGTCGGAACATACTCTTGAGGTAGGCGTAGGAAAATTCCTGGAGACCTACCGCTAGAAGAGCTTGCTGAGACATTGGTCACGTCGTCAAGAGGCATTGTAGGATGGAGAGATGGAGCTTGAAGGATGGAGAGATAGAGCTTGTAGGATGGAGAGATGGAGCTTGAAGGATAGAGAGATGGGTGTGTAGGTGCAGGTGCAAGGGGGATGGGTGTAGGAGAGGAGCTTAGATTAGGAGGGAAAGTTTTCAATTTTGGGGGGAATTTCCTAAAAGTTTTGGAGGGAGTCAAAAAATGTTGAATTATGAGTAATTTAACTTAAAAATCTTTCTTTTATTATGTGTATATGTTGGGGGTACTTTTTAGGGGGCGAATAGAGTTTTTTTGAAAGTTTTTGAAAAAGGTCATTTTTTTTACCTCTTTGACCCACGGATTTGCTTAGGTGGCATGGGAGAGTTAAGAGGCCACTTACAAGTCGGCCAAAAAGCTAGAGAGAGAAGACCCCCTACCCCCCTACTTTTCAAATGGTTTACCCCCCCCCTTCCCTACCTTTTAAATGGTTACCCCCCCCTCCCCCTTCCCCCTACCTTTTTAGGGGTCAAAGGTGGAGGAGACCCTACCAAAATAGCCCCATTCAAAGCCTTTGTCCCCCTTAATCTTGGCAGGCTTCCTTTAAATTAGGGATTCTTACAAGGCCCATGGAGAGTCCATCTTTTTCCTAATGACCAAGTGCTGAGTCCAGGGCCTCTGTTAGCGGCAAGGAACAAAATATGGACCCTGAAACAAGCTCCCTCATGGTCTGCTGCGGAGTCACCGAGAAAACGAGTGAACCCGTAGTCGAAGAAGTCCCAGCGACGTCTAATGTCAATGCTCATAAACCCACAAGGGATGGCTACAAGGGAGGATGTCTGAATCTGTACAGGGGGCCGCAAGAAGGGCTGACCCTCTCACGCTAGGCGACTCGTGGAAAAGGCGCTGCCAAGAGATCTCCTAGCCGCCGGAGAGGGACCAGTCGCCTGAGCCGACCGAGGATTTGGAACAAGAGGAGGAGAGGGAGCTGGGGAGAGTGGAGGAGAAGAGGGGTGGGATGGGGCGATAGAGGTAGAGGGGCGGGATGGAGAGGCGATGGGAGTAGAAGGCGGGGAGGATGAAGCAAAGGGAGGGAACTCTGGGGGGGGGGAGCGGCTATCGAGGGAGAAGCGGAGGTGGAGGCTGGCGTAGGAATCTCCTCCTGATCGAGAGGACCAAGACGGTTCCCCATGGGAACCCACTGCTGCTGAGTAGGCACCTAAGGGACACTTTGAGTGGCAGGCTGACGCTTTGGCCCCTAGCATCGATGGCCACGGGCCTACTGCCACCCCTCCTCCGCTGGAGCCTCAGGCTCAGAGGGTGACTCTGCATCTGTATGTTGTGCCACTGGCTGTGGCTGCGGGCCAACCTTAGCAGGCTGGGACTGAGGCTGTGGTGCAAGTCGCGACCTCCTCCATGGACAGGCCTTCGCTAGATGGCCCATCTGGCAGAAAATGAAACACTAGTGCGGGAGGCGCGAGTACTCCACACTCTCTCGAAACCAACCCCCACTCACCCAAGGTAGAAGGATAATCTTCGAGAGCGTGTGGGTATCTCTAATCAAAAATCGAACTGAGGGAATGCCAGCCACCTTGGCATACTGATGCTGCCGTGCGAGGTGTCTCTAGGACAGTCCCAATGGAGGAACCGATACTGGAAAGAAGTGGTAGGTGCTCCCTCTGTAAACCCGAAAAGCAGACTGAGATGGGGATGTCTGCCTCCTCTACTAGAACACCCGAAGTTGATTCAAAACCATGTCGCCACTGTTGAAAGTGGTCACGTGAGGCTCGAATGGCCAGTGGACTCATAGCTATGACCTTGGACTCCATCTCGGAGGACTCAAACTTGATCTGATAGTAACCCCGTCCGAGAATGTGAACATCCAAAATCTTTCCCACCTCTGCGAGAAGGCGGGCCTGGAGAAGGTCTCGCAGCTCTCCTCTGCTAGGTCGGGTCCCGAGAATCTTGCAGATGACTGAGGTCACCTGCAATCGCTCTACCTCGGTGGCAAGGCTCTCTTGCTCTTTAGGCGAGAGCGAAAGTCGAATGGTGGGCTCAGCGGGGTCGGGCAAGGGGGCTTCTGGCGACTCCCTCTGTGGCGAAGCTGGAGCCTCCATCTGTGTCTACTGCTGTGGCGTAAGAAGAGGACGATGGGAGGGTGCTGCAAAAAGGCGCGCCAACACTGCTCCAAGGAGTTGAAACAGATGTCGAAAGTGCCGAATCTGCAAGGAGTAGCTGAGGCGGAGGGCCCAAACTGATGGGTGAACGGGCCGAGTGGGAGGGGGGATAAAACGGGTTGGGGCTGAGGGCTGAGGGCGTGCGGCGGCAACAGGGGCTGAGGGTGGGTGGACTGGTTGGAACATGGCAATGCGAGGGGGGGCAGCGGGGGCTGAGGGTAGGCGGGAGGGGACAGGAGAGCGGGGGGCAGCGGAGGCTGACGGCAGCGCGAGGGAGGGTAGTGGGTAGCACGCGAGGGGGGGGGGGGGGGGGGGCAATGGCGATGGCACAGCGGGAGTGTACAACAGCAACGAGCAAGCCAGGAGCTTTTGGAGATATGGATTTGTTAACCCTCACGGCTCACGGACACCCCATCACCTACGACGGACGTGTATTATGTATTTGGTAGAGTCAGGTACCGGGCTTGTTGGACCAATAAGAAAAGGGTAAGAGTGATCACCGATGAGAGGCGCACTCTAACTGGGACATTCAAGGGATTAGTTGGCTAAGCAGGGGTGCCCAAGTGTGAATGAGGTGAGCTCATATAAAAGCTAACTAAACCTAAAATTCACTCCTTCTCTCATTTGTGCAATAGAAGAGTGCTCTTGCTCCATCTCCATCTCCATCTTCTTCTTCTTCACCTCCTCGTGTGTGTGTGTGTGTATGTGAGAGAGAGAGAGAGAGAGAGAGAGAGGGAGAGTGTGTGTGCGATCGAGCATTACAAAAGCACGACGGCGGAGAAGCGGTTGAGTGCGGCACGACTGCAGCTTCTTCTTCATCGCGGCGAGGAATCCTCCACGGCAGGAGCATAGAGCGGTGAGTGACACACCATTGCCCTCTTTTGAGCTTGCTAGATTAGTCTTGTTGTGTGCTTGGAGCCATTTGTGGCTCGCACACGGTGTATCGGCAAGTCCCTTGCTTCGACAGTGCGGCAAGGAGCGCACATTTTTGGCGCCGCTGCCGGGGAATCGCCCTGCACCAAGCCCAAGAGGCACTTTGTGCTTCTCCTATGAGTTGTTTGTAGTAGGAAAGAAGAGGAAGAGGAAGAGGAATGATTTGTTTTTCTGCAAGTTGTTAATTTCTGTATTGTCTGCAAGTTCTGTGATTTCTGCATAATGTTGTGTTTTCTGTTTGCACACAATGTTTGCACAATTAGTAGTCGTTAGCTTGTTTGCAGTGAATGAATAAGTAGGACGACAGTTAGCAATTTCTGTTGCACACAGTCTGTACAAAGTTTTCTGTCAAGGTTTGGCTGCACACAGTCTTTGCACAGCAAGGTAGTGAGAGAGGAAGTAGGTGGACAATTAGCTCACTGTCAGTAAGTAGTTAACAGATTAGTCAGTGGTTAGCAGCACTGTTAGTAAGTAGATAAGGTAGTGAGCTGTTGACTGGGAGGTTAGGTAGGTGAGAGTGTGTGTGGCCAAGAAAGGGTCACCTAAACTGCGCGGGGTCGTCGCCCAAAAAAAAAAAAAACCGAAAATATTTAAGCGTGAGTGACTGGGGGGCTACACCAAGCCCAAGCCCAAGCCCAAGCCCAGGCCTCAGTCCTCGTGCTTCTAATATATACTAGACTCACTCTTATATATATACCCTACTACCTCAAGAGGGAATGAGAGCATGTGGGGCAAGTCCTCCACTCTCCTCCCTTCTCTTCCCACTTGCACCCTTAGACTTTCTAATTCGGACCTAGATCCCTACTAGAAATTGATGGTTTTAGGGATTCCGAGGGCATAAAGTGACCAAACGGAGGGCTGTAAAGCACGGCACGTCCCTCTGACCGAGACACTTGTTTTGAGCTATCATACGTTCTATTCTATAGCTGGGTCAGGAAAAAAGGACCAAAAAATCAAAAAATAAGAAAAGACTTGGGTTGCAAACCACCCAAAATTACTAGGTGAGCAGCCTTCACGGGCCCTCACTGACACTTCTAGGGGATCCAAGTCATATGAACCTACGCTCTGGACGAGTTTTAGAGCACGAGCATATTGGTAGTGCATCCATTTACACGGGCACCCATTATTCCTCCACCTTAGGTTCTGGACCTTCGGCCGGGACTCAAGGTAGCGTGACCCAAGATCCTCATATCGCGTCTAGTGATTCTTCCTTTGACTACGAAGTCATGGAGGGGTATCCTACACCAAACCCTGATAGTTCAAGTCAAGACATGCATGCCATGGGCCCACGACCCGGGTCCAGCGTGTTTAGCTGCTTAAAAGAGACCCTTAGTAGAGCTACTCGCTCCGAACATGCGGTTAATGAAATAAATGAATGGAGTGGGGAAGTAAATTCGTCATTCATGCCTAAAATGGACCCTATGCTTCTTGATAGTGTGCATGTGAATGTTCCATCCACTGCACCTCCTGATCCTTTAGGGCTATCTCCCTCTGAGGTTTTACTACCCGATGGTAGGAGTCTTGCCGAAGTACAAGAGATCGAACGCTATATGCAAGCAACAAGGGAGAGGGAAATTGAGAACCTACGAAGGCTAGAACAAAGTCGAGCCCTGAAAGCAAAGGCTCCTATGACAACAATCATGCCAGCCGAGCAACCGAGTGCTCCCAAGGTAGCAGTCACGGAGGGGCAAGCTATGGGGAGCAATAATGCTTCCACTTCAAGGGAAACCTCCAGCACGCCAGGCCTAGATGGGATATTCCTAAACAAAAATTGGGAGTATGACCTACAAGCATAATCTTTAATTGATCGGTACACAGGACACACCTATCATGTGGGTTGGTTAGATGTTCTACAATCCACATCGGGTGCTGCTAGCATAGATGAGCAACAACAGAAAGTCTGTGATGTCCTCCATAGGATTGTCGAGTTAGAAAGACAGAACACAGGGATCAACATGCCTTCAAGAGGCCTAATGAGATTCTTGGATACGGGAAAGGCCAACCAACCAACCTTGTCACAAATGGAGACTCCCTCAGTGAGCCCCATTGATCCTCCATATGTTGTTTCGCCAGGAGCCTCAGTACAATCTAAGCCCACAAGTGGCAGCTTTACCTTCCCCGATCTAGCTCATCTTTCTCTTAATGACACTACGGCTACCATGCATATCCCAATGGTGAGCATGACAAGAAGTACACCATGGAGTTCATTTGTTAACACGGCGCCGATGCCTAGTAGCACAGTGCCCCCAACTATACCTACATGTATGTATCAATCATGTGCAACTGTCGTACCTCAGCCTCATGTAGCTCCTACACCTCCGATTATTCCAAGAGCTTACAATCCACAATGGAATTATCCAAGCTCTTATACAAGTGGAGCCATGCCATTTAATAATAACATGCCATATCAGGCACCCCCTATGCCTAGGGCCACGCCTGTAAACTTTGGACCACCGTCTGGTACACCACCATACGAAATTTGGGACCCAAGAGCCGCGCGTATGCCAAGGCCAAGGCCAACTCCCATCTCACATGTGGTTCCAGAAGCACATACACCCATTATACCTGCTCAAATAGGAGATTTGGCAGCATTTTCTCAAACTATTGGTCGCTCTATTGCGGAAAACATGCGTAGTGCACCTGATAGAGAGCCTAGGAGCAAGGCAGTTCAAGTAGCTAAGCTCACACAGAAATTCAGTGGAGACGGAGATGCTAGAAAGCATATGGAAGTCTTTGAACATGTGTGAGATTCCTTGGAAGAGCACAATGAGCTACATAAGTGTAAGGCTTTGAGTTTGACCCTAAGCGGAAAGGCTGGAGGTTGGTATAGAACCTTAAGAGTAGAAGAGAAAACGATCTACTCTACTCTTAGGAGACTGTTCTTAAAAGAATACATACGAGAGGGAGTACTTTGGGGTGTAGCCTCTCAGCTCCAGAAAGCCCAACAAGAAGAAGGTGAATCCGTGAGAGACTTCATTAGTCGCCTAAAGAATTTGAATTCTCGATGCAATCCAAACGAGCGATTCAACAACAACCAATTGCTCGATAGATTCATAAGGGGACTACGACATGAAAGTATCTATAATGGCCTAGTCATTAGAGGTATCACTACTTGGGAAGCAGTCACCATGAATGAAATCCAATTGGAGGATAATTTAATGATTGCAGGAGAAAGAGTGTCTGCCGAGCCGAAGTCAAATAGCTCGCAAGCATCAAGGCATGAGCCAATGAAGATAAAGCCAATCGTGAAAGAGAAAACGATATCTGAGATGACTTTGGCAGATCTCACCAAGGCCATCCAAGAAAGACTTAGGGGTAATCGTGCTCCACAAAACACTCATATGTATCCAAGAAGGGAGCAACAATGGTGCTCAATTTTCTTGGGCCCACATACTACGAGTGAATGCCCTACTTTTAGAGTAAAGTTTAACGGGACTTGTAACACGTGTGGTAGGTATGGCCATCAAGCGAAGGATTCCCTAATGCTTAAAGGCATCATGGAAAATAGACCGCCTATAGCTTGGGCAGACTCACCTCGAGTTCCTGCATTGATGCCTACCCCACCCATGGAGCAACAGTTGCCATTACAGCACATGGTCCCTAGAACCCAAAATGTGGTCCAAACCACACCGTTGCCACCTCCAATGCTAGGACCGCAACCCCCTCATCCAAGAGTTACACCTATGAACCAAATAGGTTGCGAGTCATCTAGTACTTATGTAGATTGCGAAGAGGACATAGACTCCAGTATCACCTATGGAGTCGACATGCTTGAGGAGTGTCCCATGTACTATATGGAAGACTATTGGGGACAAATCAAACCGGTATATCAAGCTACTGCGCTAGCAGCAAGAGGCCAAAACATTAATAGTTTTGCCAGGAGACCACCTCTTCAGTGCTACGAATGTGGTGGACCACATCGAGTAGCTGAGTGCCCCATTAGAATGCAAAAGAATGCTGCACTAATGCAAACAAGTCAAAGGAGTGCATTGGCAATGCCAATACTCTCTTGTAATCGTTGTGGCATAGATCATTTGATCTCACAGTGTCCTAACAATCCAAACGCACCGAAAATCACACCATTGAACATAATAGAGATCGTTGATGGGACACCACCAACTATAAACATAGCACCAGTGAATGCACTCACACGATCGATGCTCCAAAAGCAAAATTACATCCTCGAAGAGAGAGATACTGCATCCATTGGCCGAGCGAGAAAGAAGAAAACACGAAGAAAGAAATCCCTTAATGCTTCTAGCTCAAAACCTAGTTCAAAGACTAACATAGGGATAGGAGAGGATCCCGTGTATATGAATGACCCTGAGGATGACTCACATTCGATAGAGACCACGGAGACCAAAAATATTACTACAAAGGAAAAAGCCAGTGAGAAGGATCACGAGAGGGAATTACGACAAACACCAAAAGAGTATTCAAAGTTAAACCACCCAGTTGCGAACCCCCAAGATAAGCCACGAGAGAAGAAAAATGAGGATTGCAAGAGAAAGATTGGAACCTATCCAAACCCAACAGTGGAAATTGAACGAGTCCAACCACTGAGGGGTTTGGTGGAAGAAACTCAACGAACATTAGAACCTGAACCCAAACACATCCAGATGTCGGACACAGTGTTTCCCACACAAGCTCAACCTCACAAGAACTACAGGCCGTTAGCTATATCCAGTATCATTCGGGAAGAGAGTGAGGGTAGGACATCTGAAAGTGGACACACACCTTTCCTACTAGAGAGAATGTTTGGTGAGGGAATGCCCGACCCCCTTGAGGAAGTGGAGATTCCATCTTCACCATTCTCTTGTCAGGGTCCTACGTCCCACAAGATGCCATTAAATGTTGCCAAATTGATGGATTTCATGTCTTCGGAAGTTAGAACCACCATCATGTCCAAACTATATAAAGACCCCGAGCTAGTCTCAGCTCTTCGAGCCTTCCTCAATGGAGAATTACATGCCGGATTACCACAGTTTGCACATATGAACAAACTTGACTCGGTAATAAATGATGAGGAACATTTAGCACCACCATCTGACCTAGCGGGACATGAATCTGTAATTGAAGTACCCGTTAACAAGTTGGGGCAATACTTTGAAGGTGATGAATCTAATGCTACTCTACCAATCACTACTAAAGGATTAATTGTAAAGGGGGTCCTTGACGGTGGTGAGGGAGTCAGCATGGTGACAAAGAGTTGTTGGGAATCTATGGGGCGACCTCACCTTGAAGCCACAAGCGTAGTGGTAAAAATGGCTAATGGATCTATTGTTACGCCTATTGGAATGCTAAAGGATCTCAAAACCAAGGTCTTGGGACACAAGGTAAGGCAAAATTTCATTGTTATGGATTTTTCCAAGCATCCTATGTCATTTGAGATGATCTTAGGGCGTCCATTCATGAGGGAAGCAAAAATGGTGCATGACTGGTCCAAAAACCACATCTACTTACAGCTCCAAGACTCTGTCATTCGAGTTGATCTTTTAAGTGGTCGAACGCATCCTCTAGGAAATAAATTCATCATTGATAATCGATCAGACACAACAATTCACTCAGCTCCATTGCAGTATTGTTACACGTGTAACGAAGACACGGATATTGGGGAGAACTCTCCTTATATGGATATCCTACCCGGAATGGCTGAGTTAGACAATGTCAATTTGGGTACACCTAGCGGCAACTATAGATACATGGGGAGCTAGAGGAACAACCTGGGTAACACCAGATGGGGAAGAGATACCACACATTGCACCAGTAAACATGTTAGGTGTAGCGCATGTAACATCCGATGATAAGAAAGAGGCACACCTACCTGAGAGTGAAACCGATGATTCCTCAAGGGCTTCAGGCCAATACACATCAGAAACGGAATCTCAGGGAGAAATGGATTCAGAACCTGAGGAAACATCGAGTGAGCCAAGTATAGAAATTGAACACTCAAGGTCTAGTACGACCATCTATGGTAATTTATATGAGAGTGAAGAATATACAAGCGAAGACCTATCAAGCGAGTCGAGTTCAAACATTTACCAAAATCAAAACCTTAACAAGAAACAAAGGTCATATAAGAGACGACGATATCGAGCAAATGTGAGAGCTAGGATAAACAAGGAAAGATCTACTGCAGAATGGCTTAGCTATCTAGGGGCATGTGATGCTCATCGAAAGCTAGTAGACAATTGGGGTGAACATCTCCAGAGTGTCATGTGGTGCAGCCCGCGACCCATTGACCTCGCTCAATTGGAGGTTACAGAGCCGAAATTGAGTCGAACTTTAAGAAGACGTCAAAACCGAGAGTTAGCGCAACAACAAAAGGAGGCAGAACTAAAAGAAAGGTCTTCGTCAGGACAAGAGCCTGCTGACTTACATACGGCTCCTGAACATTTTAAATCTTATACCTCGGGGGAGCGAAAGGTTGTGTATGCCAAAGCCCAACGAATACCTACCAATGGAAGCAGTGGAGTCTATGATGGTCCAGCGGTAGTTAAAGAGATAGAATTAGCAGAACCAGGTGAGGAGTCTAAACCAGTCTTTATTGCTCAGGACCTTACCGAAACTGAAGAGGTTGTACTTAAGGATCTCCTCAAGGAATACAAGGATATCTTTGCTTGGACATATCATGACATGAAGGGCGTTCCACCTTATGTGGTGCAACATACAATTCCCATGATCAACACTGCTAAACCCGTCCAGCAACGACCCTATCCAATGAATCCTAAGTACGCCAAAATTGTACAAGAGGAGATTGAAAAACTTATCCAATGTGGATTCATATACCCTATTGAGCACTCAGAATGGGTTTCTCCAAAGTCATTGTGCCAAAAAAGAATGGGAAACCAAGAGTGTGCGTGGACCTCAAGAAAGTTAATGCAGTCACTAGGAGAGATCATTATCCCTTGCCATATTCAGAACATGTGCTTGAAAGAGTTGCGAGTAAGGAAGCTTATAGCTTTTTAGATGGGTACTCTGGTTACAATCAAATCACAATTGCATTAGAGGACCAAGCTAAAACTGCTTTTATCACAGAGTTTGGAGTGTTTGCATTTCGTGTTATGGATTTTGGCTTAACGAATGCCCCTGCTACATTCCAACGATTAATAAACATTGCGTTTAAAGAATTTCTAAGGGAGTTTTGTGAAGCTTTCCTAGACGACCTTTGTGTTTATTCTTCTTGGGAGAAGCATTTGTTATATCTACGAAAAATATTTGAAAGGTGCAGATTTTATCGCATCTCATTGAACCCTTTCAAATGCCAATAAGCATGGAGTCATTCTATGGCATATAGTGTCCAAGAACGGGATATCCACAGATGAGAGTAAGATTAAAGCCATTGCCGATTTGCCACCACCTACTAACTATAAAGGAGTTCAAAGATTTATGGGCCATGTTGGTTATTATCGAAGGTTTATTTTAAACTTTTCCGAGATAGAGCGTCCATTGTACAAGCTTCTTATCGAGTTTCACTGGACGAAAGAATTTCATCAATCTTATGAGTTATTAAAGAAGGCCCTAACAAGTGCTCCAATCCTGCGAACACCTGATTGGAATGTACCTTTTCATGTGCATATTGATACATCAAATTTTGCTATTGGGTGTGTTCTAACTCAACCAGGAGAACATAAATTGGACTACCCTATTAGCTTTGCAAGTCGCCAATTAAATGATACCGAGATGAACTACACTACTACAGAGCGCGAAGATCTAGCTATGATTTACGCAGTAAAGAAATTTCGCTATTACCTTCTTGCTACCAAGTTTGTGTTTTATGTTGATCATCAAGCACTGCTATATTTGGTAAACAAGTCGTGTTCCACAGGTCTAATTACATGATGGTTGTTAATTCTTCTTGAGTTTGACTTCACCGTTGTTGTGAGGCCTGGGAGGAAACATGTCATGGCGGATCATTTATCTCGTATCCCTAATGGCGAAGCTCCTACGGGGGTGATGATGAATTGCTTGATACTCCCTTGTTCATTATTGAGACAATGACTAAATGGAGTGAAAAGATTGTTAACTTCTTAGTTAATGGTTTTCCACCCAAAGAACTGCGAAAAGATATAGCTCGAAAATTAATCAAGGAATGTGAACCCTATTGCTTACTGGCTGGAACTCTCTATAAGAGAGGAAAAGATGATGTTCTTAGACGCTGTGCCCACGAGGATGAGTATTTATATAGTCTATAAGAGGCACACATGGGCGTAGCTGGTGGTCACTTTTCAGGAAACTTGACTACCTGAAAGATCTTACAGTCAGGCTATTGGTGACCCACTCTGTTTAAGGATGCAACACTTTTTGCAAAGGGATGTGATGAATGCCAACGCTTCAAGAAGCCACAAAGAAGTGATAGGATGCCTCTACATCCCATCAAGGTAACCCAACCATTTGAAAAGTGGGGCTTAGACTTTGTAGGACCGATTAGTCCGGCTGCACGTAACACGCAATCACGATATATAATTGTGGCTAGCGACTGTGTAACCAAATGGGCTGAAGCAAAAGCAACACGAAAGGTGGATGCAAAAACAACAGCTAAGTTCCTCTTTGAGAACATTATCACACATTTTGGATGCCCCGTTGAACTTGTGAGTGACAATGGAACTCATTTTATAAATGAAGTAATAAAAGAACTCACATCAAATTTCATGATATATCACCACAAGTCTACACCCTATTATCCCCAAGCAAATGGCTAAGCTGAGAGTACCAACAAAACTCTCATCTCCATTTTGACAAAGATAGTCGAGGATCATCGTGCTGATTGGGACCTAAAGCTTACATCAGCTTTATGGGCTTATCGTACTGCGTATAAAGTTGTTATTAATTGCACACCGTTTAAAATGGTGTATGGCCAAGAAGCAGCTATGCCATGGGAGTTTGTCATTCCTAGTCTTTGAGTAGCTTCTCAAGAAGGTTGGGATGGTAACCCCTTAGTGGAGCAATTATATATCATGGAAAGGCTAGATGAAGAAAGTCAATTAGCAGTGCGAAATGCTTTAGTGGAAAAGGATAGGAGAAAGAAGTGGTTTGATAGCCATTTAAAGGATAAAGACATCAAGGTTGGTGATAAAGTTCTTATGTATGGGGTACGTAATGAAAAGAAGAAATTGAAATACGCTGGTAAGAGACCATATCGAGTGTGTGAAATTACCCCGCAAGGTACCATTCGTGTGGAGAATCTAGATGGAGTTGAAACCATTGGATTCCTTAATGGGAGTAAATTCAAAAGATATTATGATCCTCTAAGCCAGGAAGAGTTGCAAGCCATCCATCAAAAGAAGGCTGCCAAGGAACAAGCAGAGCTTTAAAAAATCCAAGCAAGAGTTGAGGCTCGAGAACGACAACAACGTCTTAGACGCCAACGAGATGCTAATCTGTGAATCACTCAAGCATTTTTCGAGGACACAGATGACGACTCATTAGAATCTGAGCCACCCCTACGATACCCAATTGAGCTAAATAGCCCCTATGGGAAAGTACTATACAATGCCTTATTAGATACGGGAGATAAACACAATTTGTTATCCCATGGAGTTTGGTGTCAATTAGGGAAACCGCCCCTATCCCCGAGTACGATGCAAGTCAAGGGAATTTATAAAAAGAAAACTGCTATTCTTGGAGTCCTTCAGACCCCTATTGTCTATGACAATGGAAGCATAGTGCAGAGGTTTCTAGTCATGCCCGCGGGAGCTATGGAAGGCAACGTAAACCTGGGACGCACGTGGATGTTGGCAACCAAATGCACTATTGATTGGGATACTGGTAGTGTCACGACGCGACCACCGAATCTTACCCCTATCATTCAAGAAAATTCACCTACGTTGAAAACTCTAGCAAAGTTGAAGGATAGCCAACATTCACAAGCCAAGGTGGTTAACTCGTCTTTGCCGGCTACCCATGAACCTAGCACTTCAACACTTGTAGTTGCAGCAAGCAGTAATATTGCAAGTACTCAACCTGCACGACCTAAGAGTACATATCAATGGGTCCCCAAGGCCTTACTTCCAACTACCTCAACCCTCCCATCCATTCCAAGAAAAAATTTCCCGGGAAAACCAAGAGCGCACCCTAGGAGAGTCAAGACCAAATCACGATGGATTCCAAAACAACTATTAGAAGCCCAAGGCTACTATGATGGAAATGAGCAAATTTGGGTACCTAAACGTAAAATGTGTCCTTCCCTATCGACAACAAACCCATATGAGTCAAACAGTGTAACGCTAAAGCCAATGGACGACCGTGGGAAGGGAAAGATCACAGAATGCTACACACCTAGTCCAGAGCTAGTTTGGGCTCCAAGGCAAAACCAATTTATTCCACCTAGCTCAGGAAGGGAGGAGTTCCATGAAGCTTCTAGCTCCTCATGTAATACATCCATAGAGGTGAAAGCTTCTACACAGCCTCCAACTATAGTAGTGGACCTCCATGAAGCTACAAAAGAATCCACACCTCCCAATGTTCAAGAATCACCTGATGAACCACTTCAAGTTCGATCCTGGGAGAGTACCTTACCACCCTTGCAACTTGACGAGGCACCTAGGGTAGTAGAAAACTAATGGCAAAAATCCTCACCTATTACCAACTGGAACAATTGGTTTCAAAGGGTGACGACATCATTTCAAACGATATGATCTACCCAAGGAAGGGGGGAGTGTTTGTGGACATCCATCATTCACTTGCTTCCCTCTCAACCTTTCTCCCTGACCTCTTAATCTCTGATCTTAGGGAATGTATATATAAAGCCTTATACTCACGAAAACAAGATAAAAAAGTAAAAGAGCAAGAGCCATAACACAAATCATAAAAACAAATTATGCACAAGAACACGACGCTTGTAATATTTGCACTCTAACCATCATCTATTTGCGTGTACATATATGGCTAGTACGCTAGAGTCATCCACTCCTGCCTTGGGTGAGAGGTACCCTCATTACTTTTCACAAATATTTCACATGGTATTTCCAGTGCTTGCATGTGAATGGGATTTGATAGGTACGCTAGCATGTGAGAGGAATTTTGAGGAGTTAGAATGGCTGGTACGTCTCTTGACCACGTCTGATCCATACTTAGTAGAGAGCGTTTCTCCCATTGCTCAAGCCTACCCTTTTGACCAAGATGACTATAGGCGTCTAGTGACCTTCTTAGTAAACATGGGCACCTATGATGAAGAAGAAAATTTACACGACTACACCACGGATGGCACATATGGTCTCATGGATGATGACTTTGTTTATCTCGACGACGAAGATAGGGGTTTAGCCTTAGGGTTTTCCCCCAACCTCTACAATATCCTTTTCCCTTGACTCTCTAGGGGGAGTGCAAATAATTAGGTTAGGGTTCCTTATGTTTTTTGTTGTGTTCAATAAGTGTTGGTACCTTTTTCCACTAATGTGCCTCCTGGAGGTATTCATTTTGTTTCCTAGTGTGTACAGGGGCGTGTTGCTATTGGTAGGATTTGGACCTTCATGGAATCTTTATCTCGACTCACTCTTCAAATCAAGCGCGACCATCGACACAAACAGGTGTTTCTTGTCCATTAGCATTGCCCCTTATCTTTTTTGCATCTATGATTGTCAATTTTAATTGTGATTGGTAGCCTAATATTCACCGCATTTGCTTAGTATCAAACATTTAATTCAATGTTATTTTTTGTCATAATCACTTGTCTAGGTTTAAAAATCAAGCAGTCCGACAAACTAGTTTGACCAAGTTAGGTGTTAGAAATCTTCTCTTAATACCATGGGGAATGCCTTCCTAATAATTAATGATTACTTAGGTTCTTAATCCGATTTAGGCAGCATTGTGTGAAATGTACTAGGGCTTTCTAGTGGGCTTGACCCTATTGACCTTTAGCTTAAGTATTATAAAGGGAGTTTACTAGTGTGATGAGCCTGGGGAGGTGTATCGGTGTTATATGACCCCCCAAAGTTACAAAATTAAAATGCTGAAAAAGAACAAACAAAAAATCAAAATGCCACACTGTAAAATCTTAAGCTGGAAGAGAAATCTTAGCTTGATTTGGTACTTCACTCACATGTATTGCCTATGGTACTAGAGCCCTAGAGGTTCCCAGTATGGGCACTTTTACTTGAAAAGCAAAAAACCCAAGGCATACAAAATAAGCTCACACATCAAAATTGAATCACTGTGAAAAGACTTTGGGGGGTCAAAGAAAAAGTAATCAGTCAGGCGATGATTTCATGAGAAATTCCTTTTATGGTAGCTTAACTACAAGGTCTTCTAGATATAGCCTCTAGTCAGCCCTCGAACATGAATACTTGGCTCTCGCGATTAAACAACTTAATTGACCACAGAAAATTAAGAAGCTTACCCATGGTATTAATATTCGATCTTTAGTGCCTTTCGACCGTCAAATTAGCGACCCCATACTTGTTTAATTTTTTACCTTTACATCTGTTTATGCATTTGATTACATTTCAATTTAATGTTCATTGCTGACAAATTGTTTGAAATTCTTTTACCAATCAATTTGTCTACCTAAAACTGCATATGCTTTTTAATCACTTATGAGAATGCAATTAATGTGCCAATGTTGTTTCATTTTGCAGTGACTGAAGAAGGCTAAGGACATTCATCTCAAATGCTCTTCCACTCGACGAACAAGCTTCAACTCAATAGCTTCTGAGGACGGAATCTACATCAAGAAGGGGGGCATGTTAACCCTCACGGGTCACGGACACCCCGTCACCTACGACGGAAGTGTATTATGTATTTGGTAGAGTCAGGTACCGGGCTTGTCGGACCAATAGGAAAAGGGTAAGAGTGATCGCCGATAAGAGGCGCACTCTAATTGGGACATTCAAGGGATTAGTTGGCTATGCAGGGGCGCCCAAGTGTGAATGGGATGAGCTCATATAAAAGCCAACTAAACCTAAAATTCACTCATTCTCTCATTTGTGCAATAGAAGAGTGCTCTTGCTCCATCTCCATCTCCATCTTCTTCTTCTTCACCTGCTCGTGTGTGTGTGTGTGAGAGAGAGAGAGAGAGGGAGAGTGTGTGTGCGATCGAGCATTACGAAGGCACGACGATGGAGAAGCGGTTGAGTGCGGCACGACTGCAGCTTCTTCTTCATCGAGGTGAGGAATCCTCCATGGCAGGAGTATAGAGCGGTGAGTGACACACCATTGCCCTCTTTTGAGCTTGCTAGATTAGTCTTGTTGTATGCTTGGAGCCATTTGTGGCTCGCACACGGTGTATCGGCAAGTCCCTTGCTTCGACAGTGCGGCAAGGAGCGCACAGGATTCCAACAAAAAATCCCAATTCTACTTTTCTTTGAAGCACTTTGTCTCCTCCTGTGTTAGAAACTCCTCGCAACCAATTTGCAACTCTTGAAAAGACTCCTTTGTGAAGGTATGCCTAATCTTTTTAGGATTCCTCAAACTTGGTTGTAAAGAAGCCTGCTCAATCTTGTCCCTGTTGTTGGGTGGTAAGGGTGAAGCTACTGGTTTCACCTTCTTTGCTACACTCTTGTATTTAGTTTCAACATGGACTTCTGGGCCAGCTGTTTGGCTTTCTTTAAAGGCTTCTATTACTTGATACATTTTCATAGAGAAAACTTCCACAACTTCATTTTCAAGATGCAAACTAGACCCCATTATAGCATCAAGCTCACCCATAGTATCTACAAAAGAAACTTGTTCACACAAACCCAAAAGATTTTCAGTAGGCTCTAGTAACCCACTCTTTTTCATGCCTATTTGTACATTATGCACATATTGCCTCTCACATCTCTTCAAATCTTCAAGTTTTGTAAAACATACTGATTCATTCCTTGTTACCAAGGATCTCGTTGAGAAAGTTTCACCTATTTTTGGATCAGGCAAGACCCTTTTTCTTTCTGTACCACTATAATCCTGCTTTACAATAGTACTTGGCCAAAACCCATCATTTCTCTATGATCATGAAACTCTTTGCTCACCTTTGGTAGAGGATGTTCTCTGAGGTTGTCATGATTTCTTTCATGGTTTACACAAACTATGACAAATTGGACAGCTCGTTTACCATCTTTGCTACGTATCCTAGCATATACTGAACCATTATCTATTACCTTTGTTTCCATTCGAACTCCCACAATGTAGGGCTGTCCAAGGATGAGATGATACGAAGATGTATCCTGTATAAAGAATTTTTTGTCAATCTTTACACCACCTATTGTCACCTTCACACCTCGACATGCTGCATACAATTCACCGGATGCATTGTTTGCCACTTTTTCCATCCAGCCATGATCTGTGTCCATCGGCCATTTGCACTTGTTGTAGAGACTCTTTGACATTATGTTTATTTCTTAACCATGGTCAATCAAGGCAACAAATGGCTCTTCAAGGTCACCTACCTTGACCAAAGTTTCTGTAGTAGCCCTTGCCCAGTGACTTCGTGAATAGTAGCTCCTAGGAATTGCTTCAGATTCTTCATCATCATTTGAGAAATGCACTTGCTTCACTCTCCCACTAGATTGGTAGCATCCTACCACAGCTCCATCATCCTCCTTATTTTGCAACTGCATCCCTTGTGTCTTCAAGGTTTCTCCGTCAACCTGTGGACGAGCAACCTTAGCAAGAGTTTGCCTCTTTCTCTTGATGATGTCAATGATCTCCTTGTGGAATTCAAGCTTTGCAATGCCAAGAACTTCTCCCAAATTAAACTCAATCTTGCTATTCAAGATCCTTTCCTCCAAGACTTTCTTTAAATCTGTAGCAACCTCAATATCAGATTGTAGTTTATAAGTTGGGCCTTTTGTCTTACCTTTTGTTGGCTCTTTATTCTTTCCTATTGTAGACTCCTCCATGAGTACTTCAGGTGGAGATGCTCCTTGTGTTGAGGGTGTTAGAGAAGGCATTGAGCTACTTATTTCCCCACTTCTAGAAGCTCTTTTTGATGGTCCTTCATCAGCATTCTCATATCTGCGCTTATCTTCTACAATTGCATCATTTTGTTGGCATTTTGTAATGTAGGCATGCACTGACAATGAGTCCACTGGATCATTCCATCCTGTTTCTAGACGTATGCAATCACCTGCTTCATGTAGAATCTCTTTTGTAAGATTTCCCTTTTTAGCTAATTGCATGACATTTGGCCAAATTTGACCATGATGGTCACTAACCTCTTCATCACTAAGATGCTCAATTTTTACTCCATAAGTAGCTACCTCAACTGAAGAGGTGGCATACTTAGTTGCCATATCTTCAACTAAGGTTTGCATTCCCCCTTCCCAAAGTTAGTTCTCAAGGGTAGACTTGTCTCTCTTAAGTGGATTTTAGCATCCTTAAAAAAGACAACATCTTTCATGACAAAGCATCACTAAAATCATCACAATCCCTTCTTACATGGTCTCACCAAATACATCTATTAGCAAACCCTTCTTTGGGTTGTTGTCTTTGCATAGAAAGTGGCCCTGACGGTTAGCCTTTTTCTTCAAGCTTTGCAAGCTTCACCTTCAGGTCACGCATTCCCTTCACAAGCTCATCTAGCATGGAATCATCAAACTTCAAAGCGATAAAAGTAGGCTTTACCATTTTGTCAGGAGTTGAGGTGGAAGGACTTGTAGTGTTTACTACTATCTTGTTCCTTCTTCTTTGTCGTTTGGCAAGCCGTGAGACAACATCTTTAACCTCATTCCAGTCGGTCTTTAGTCCTTGCTTAGCATCTTTATCTTCAAGAAGAAGCTCCAAATTTTCTTGAAACTCTTTACCTGCATCTTGGAAGAAAAGATTTGTCTTCTCTGCATCTAGTGTGGCCCTTTTTGTCCTGGTGAGTTGTGCATAACGCCCCTCAAATTCCCTAAGTAGCTCTGTTATTGATAGTCCTTTCTTTGGCTTGACTACCCATTCTAAGAATGTCCTTTTGGTCACTCTCTCAGAGTTCTCCATGAAATATTCCTCCTTTAAAGCTACTTTGAGTTCTTCCCAATTTCTCCCATGCCCATCTTTAATTCCCCTAACATGTTCTCTAATTTTTGGATCAACAACTAGCTCAAAGCTTTGAATCATCTCACCTTGTGACACACGATGCAGCTCCATCTCCTTCACATATTCGCATAAGTACTTGGGTACATCTTTGCCATTGAACTTATCTATTATATTGACGACTGCTTGTATGGATTTCGTTGCTGAAATCTTCCTTCTTTCAGTGGCATGTTGTTGTTGCATAAACATTGCAAATGCTTGAAACATTTGCATTGTTGTTGGGTCAAAATGCATACCCTGTTGCTCAACATGATCACCCATGGCCACAAACTCTCACTCTGGCAGTTTTGCATCAGGTTCACCAAAAATATGTCGAGAAATTTGCGGTCTTGCTAGGAAAGCACCGGGTTTATGACTGTGAGAGTTTGTGACAGAACTCAAAAAAAAAAAATGAAGGAGTTAAACCATAGATGCCATGAAGACTAGGGTTTGGAAGGAAGTGCAATCAAAGAAGCCCCACTCTTTCTCTCTCGCACTCACACACACAAAGAAAGAACACAAAAGAGAGTGTCAAAACAACACAAAGATGAAAACATCAAGGCTATGGTCATATCGTATCATGGGTAATATGAAAGGGTTAATAGATGAGTTAATGGCATTAAATCTTGGCTGACCAAATAGACTATGAATTGTTCTTTGGAATTCTAGTTTTGTGCTTACCATAATATATATTTTTGGTCTAGTGATTGGGATTAATTGTGTGTACAAATCCTCTTAGTTCATAGCAAGATAACTACACTTACGTCAAAAGAAAAGTTATAGTCTATGAGAGGTAGTATGATGGGATCCGTTGATAGACGGATTTCATTGAGATTTTCTGGGCCAAAGAGAAACACTATACGTTGTTGAAAGTGTATTTTACGGCTAATCCATACGTTAGTTCTAATAGATCGTGCAGAGTGAAAGTGATAGAAATTATCATCATGTGGATTATTCATCTAGGATAACTCTAGTATGTGCAAAATGTAGATAAGAGAGAAGAGAAGGGAAGAGAAGAGAAGAGAGTTTCCCTCCCAAGCCCTATTCTTGCCCGTAGGCAATAAGGATACTGCAGAGAGAGATGTACATGTAGCAAGGAGAACCTAAAATTTGTAGAGAGGATGAATTACTAAGAGTGACAGAGATAGGTCTGGTTAAGGAGATGAGATTAGATATATATATATAGCGAGAGAGAGAGAGAGAGAGAGAGAGAGAGAGAGAGAGAGAGAGAGAGAGAGAGAGAGAGAGATACTGCGGAGAGAGATGTACCTATAGCAAGGAGAACCTAAAATTTGTAGAGAGGATGAATTACTAAGAGCGAGAGAGATAGGTTTGGTTAAGGAGATGAGATTAGATATATATATATATATATATATATATATATATATTAGATTAGAGATGAAAAAAAAACCAACAAGAAATCAAGAAAACATCAATGTAGAACACATCTTACTTGACAAACCCTTCGGCACCATTATTGATGGAGAGAGAAGAAGAGGGGAGAATTCAACTTTGATTGATACAATTTGGCATTACTACTCACTCCCTCATGAATTCCTCTCATCAATGGCTTGAATGCTTGAGTAGTTTTCAAGGAAGAAGAGGTATCCTTTTATAGGTGAAGGGAACCCCCAAGGGTTTACACAAGAAGAGAAGAGCCAGTGAGAACAGAAATTGTTGGAAATGAGACGTCCCTGCATGATGTGGACAGACTGGGATCCAATATTTTGAGCATATCTCCTCAACCGTGGCTCCAAATTAAAAAGTAAAAAAAGGGGCAAAAACTTCAGCTCATTACCTACGATTTCCTTCTTATATGAATTTTCCAATTCGGATTGGAACCTTGTGTAAACAAATCATCAAAGTAAGGTACATTTTTGGCAGCAAAAGTCTTCTTGTGGTCCCCTTAGCCTAGACTTTTATTTGATTCCAATGGACACCTCATGCCATATGAAAGCATGACATTGCTCCTTGACAAAGTTTTGTAATCATGCTTGTAATAATGCATTAAAATAAGTGTATCTTTGAAATCATGCCACCTAGTGTCCCACTAGGATTTGATTCCCTCCTAGTAGCTATTTAAAAAGAAATATAAGAAAAATATATAGAATATATATAGGTTGGAAATTACCCAAGATATAGGATCTAGATAGGGTGTGAGATAATAATGAGATGGTAGAAAGAAAGAATCAATGTTTTTTGCCCCAAGTTAAAGAGACGGAGCTATTAACACTTTTCCCATAGTACTTTTTGATGGTAAATTAAGAATACATTACCCTTGAGATAAATAATAGGATGACATAGAAAGCTTATTGTTATACTTAGATATGCATATGTACATTATAGGAAATATAATTATGTATCTAAAAAGTTATAAGATAAATCTTGTAGCATGCGTTCCCACTATGTACGTGTCACAACACGACACTGGGCAAGGCCAAAGGCTAGGACAGACGTGCGTTAAGGGGGTTCCTATATTTAGCTAGCAGGCCAAGGACCTATATAGGACATGGTTGGTAGAAGAATGACATGTTCTAGTCCCCTAGGCCTTTCAAATAAAGTCCTTAAAACATGAAGTTTCCTGCATTTGGCATACTTATCTGCCATCAACCGTACTCCTGAACACCGTATCAGAAAACCGGAGATGCTTTCGTTAAAACAAACCTTTAAAAAAACTATGAATCCTATGTTTTTCTCGTAGGGAATGCGAAGCATCATGACATCCACCCCCTCTAAACGTGCACATCCTCCAGTAGGGGCCAACCATCTTCAAAAATCAGCAAGTATAAAATCTAACCACTACCCACTGTAAGCATGTTGTCAATAACCTCTTAAGAATTTGAATTCAGGTAGACACAAACCTCCTCAATCAAAGGGAAAACTCAAAAACTACTTGTCAGTGAAGTGTAACCATCCAAAAGCCCATAGACTTGTTGCATCATTGTAAAACCTATAAACCGATTGCCATAATGTGTAAGCATCTTGAACTCTACAAGGATCATACAGCATATAGATCAACTGCCATATGGAAGATACATAACCATCTCCTCCTGGATCGAATGGTGTAAGATAATTTACAAACATGCTCATCATATCTTTGTAATGTTCTATATAACCACATGTATCAGTGATCGATAGAAGATCATCAAATTGAAGCAATAAGGTAGTAACCTCAATCTCTGGCATAATTGGTACTGAATCATCATCACCCTCTCTTGAATGGGAGGTATTAGTATGCAACAAGAAACCATCTATGTTCATGGCATTCAAACTTGATGTAAATAAGTATTAGCATGCATAGAGATCATTGGTTTGGTAAAACACTCTGCATCCCTTTTACTCTCCATCAAATATTGTTCAACTACATCAACACAAGATCTCGCATGCATCTCAAAGATGTCACTTATCTTTCTAGAAAGATCATCATCATAATAGATTGAATTATGAAGAGCATTGTATGTCTCCACAACACCTTCTTGCACCCCCTCTGAACTGATACTAAGCACTGAGGAATCTGTATACTTGGGTGCTTCAAGTTCACTTACCATCGGTTGAAAGTTGAGATCACAAAATATGTATGCATCAAGTGGTGAATCTAGCTCGTCACCCATATGCACCTGAACATGATTGTAATTATGCACTTGTATGCGTCTCTCTATAGGTTCACCGAGCTCATCTAGAGTGCTTCATTTATACTCCTCTCCATGTGGAGCTTCATCTGGTACAAATAAGCCGTGCAAATCTTAAACTTCATCAGATATCTCCTCTCACACAACCAAACCATGTACATCTTCATCTTTAATAGATATCTTCTCTAACATATCCAAGCCATCTAAATCCTCATGTATCTATAGACCTTGGATATCGTCATTCTTACCCAATGACGTAACTAGATTTGTAGAATATGGAATCCCAAGATTTACATAAACCATCTTTGCAATCCCTTGATCATTTGCAATTTGCAATAACTTGTCATTTTCAAGAAGACACTCGTCCACATAAATTTCAAGCTTAGCTCGGATTTATTTACAAACATTTGCATAGGTAGGCACGTCAGCATTATCTCTATCTTCATCTAAATCCGCACAAGAATCAATGATGGAAGTAGCTTGCAGGAAAGTAGGCTTTGGAAAAATATCACCAATGGTTTTAAGATGGAATTCATTATTTACACATGTTAGGTTACGTGGAGCATGATCCTCTGGGGCTAAATCTGATACTTGCAAAGGTGCATCTGCTATAACTTTACTTCTTGCATGAATCTGATCCAGAAGTTCATCATAGCTGATTGTCTGCAGTTGATCTCCATCACCTTTGCTTCTATTGAGTCATCTACTCTATTTCCATGGCTATATGCCTATTACCCACTTGTACAACTACTTCTTCAAATTTTACCCAGTTATCTACATACATACCAATAAGCTCTTGTATTTGATCACGTAATTTTGGAGCTACTAACCGGTCAAACTCCTTGATCATATGCTTAGTTGGAATACACATAACCTCCATCTCTGACCTATAACATGCAAGATATCCATCACTATCATAATCGTCGAATGTACCTCTTTCAACATAAACTTTATACAATGCTTCTTCCACTCCTTCAACCACTTTTTCTTGCTTCATCTCAGCTTCATAAGTAACCTGTGGCTACTGCTTCTGCTACAAGGAAGCATCAAATAACTGCATCATCTGGTGTATCATCTCTACTTGAGACGTTCTCGTGATCCTCTCTGCCAAAATTTCTCACTCCGGCTCACTTCACGTCGTGTTCACCAAAGATGCTGGGGAAAAATAAGTGCGGTTAGTGAGCCGGGATCAACAGTTTGTTGCTTGCTATGGGAACTGGTGAGATAAACAACACAAAATGATAACACAAAGTTGCAAATGACACTTTAGAACTCATGTAAGTGTGGTTAGTGAGCCGGGATCAACACTAGGTTGCTTGCTATGGGAACTGGTGAGAGAAACAACACAAAATGATAACACGAAGTTGCAAACGATAGTTTAGAACTCAAATTTTTGAAAGTTCAACTAAAATCAAATTACAATCAAAACCCAAGGAATCTAACAGTTTGCTTAAACCAGTGCTCGAAAAAAACCTAGGTTTAGTGTAATACCACCTACAAATTTTGAAATTTACCTCTAAAATTTATATTTGAAGGTGGGAAAACCTACAAAATTTTGAAGAAACTAGCGTAATTTGGTGTAAAAACCTTCAAATTTTATCAATTTACCTTTGTTGTCTCACATATGTAGGTTTGCCAAGTTTTTGGAAAAAAGTTTTTTTCGAACACTAGCTTAAACACAAGCAGTATGCACAAGAAACGAAGCCTTTTTTTTAAAAAGCACGAGAATCTGTATCTCGCCTTGCCCTTTTTTGATTTCTCCAGCCACTTATTGTATCCTGCTTTGTTTTACTTTATCGATGTTCAACGCATGAACCACCTTGCCTCATTTCTACACTACAGACAACACCCTTAAAGACTCTCATTTGATGACAGTATCTCCCACAAGCTCACCTATCCCTTATCAACACTCTTTAATCGCAGCTGCTCGTTGGTGGCCCCCTTTAACTACAAATGCCACTACCTCTTTGACTCGTTTGCAGAAGCCGGCAACCGCCCTATTTGTTGTCTGCCCCTGCACAACGTTCTTCTGGCGACGACCTCTCATTCCTAGAACGACACTCCCTTCTCAGATTACGACTCTTTTTTTTTTTGAGAGAAGTTGAATTGTATTAAAAGATGTTGAAATAAAAGATTACAATGAACCCACAGGAAGGGGGTGAGTTAGCCCCAAGCAAGAGATCAGAAAGCTAAG
The DNA here is from genome assembly GCF_014529385.1 of Adiantum capillus-veneris. Classification (NCBI taxonomy): domain Eukaryota; kingdom Viridiplantae; phylum Streptophyta; class Polypodiopsida; order Polypodiales; family Pteridaceae; genus Adiantum; species Adiantum capillus-veneris. The sequence goes on along the minus strand of NC_140950.1, from coordinate 129,824,325 downwards.
GCTTCTTTCATCTTGAGTCTTGTAGCTTGATAGACCTTGGCCAAGCATACATTCCACTGCTGCCACCTCAAATTGAGCTGAAGAGAAGCTATGGTTTCATCCTCATACAACAGATAACAAGCTTTATTACATATCTGAGTGGCCGAAGACTTAAGGTCATTAAAGAGAATAGATAGGGGATGGGAGACAAGCTGTAGGAAAACAGAAGCATTCCTCTTCAACCAAATGTGCAAGAGGATGTGTCCTCTCCACAGGTTCCATAAAGGAACATCCAACCCTTTGCAGTTACCCAGCAACAGGTCTTTGTAATCCATTACATTCAGCGAGACTTGAGAGATAACATTCTGCACCAGTTTGATGATGGGTTTATTATCTTTGCAATTAAACCAGAGATGACAGCAGTCTTCCAACTCTACCTTGCATCTACTACATTTCTCATTTCCAAGACCAGCCTTCAAAGCTCTTTTGGCTGTCCAGATTCCCTGATGCATGAGAAGCCATAATAAATTACTATGCTTGTTAGAGCTTGGGAATGCCCATAGACACTTGAATCTATATGTCCACTGCTTACTGCTCCAGCACACGATCCACAGTCTGTTGAGCTTTTGTTTGAGAGAGTGCTCAACTATATCTTTGACTTTGAATTGCTTTATCATCAATTGAATAATGTGGGACAGTTTGTAGGGGGTATGAGAGGCTCTGATTGGTACAGCAATGCGTGCCATACACATCTCTGCCCTCAGTCTACACCAGTTGGCATCTACTTCAGAGATGTGAAAATCTCTTTTTAGCAAGTGAGGAGGCTTCAAAACCCCGTTTTCTAGCAAGTCTTGCCAGTTCTTAATTCCAGCTTTAAAGAGTTTGTGCCCTCTTCTGCCAGCAACAGCATCAGCTTTATCTACAAAAAAACCAAACCAGAAGGAGTCTAGCATGAAGGAGCAACAGTTAGACAAGATTTCCTTTTTAGGTTTCCAACAAGCTTTACAACATTCCAGGCATTCCACATTCTGCATACCAACTTGGACCCATAAGGCACACACTCCACTGGGGTCAGGAGGATGTCCCTTAGCTGAAGATTTCTCCAAGCCTTATAGTGCTTAAGCTTGAACCTGTGGATGTCCCTTTTCAGAAGTAAGGCCCAATAATCTTCAGAATCAGAAGCTCTCCAAATCCATTTAGCAGCTATTTTTACAGCAAGCAATTTTATGTTTAAAATACCTAGCCCTCCTTTCTCTTTTGGCAGACAGCAGGTGTCCCATGACACTTTGGAGACCCTGGGATGATCAATACCTCCACCACACAAAAAGTTCCTGGCCAAACTGATAACCTTGTTCATTTGGTATTGAGTTGGAAACCAGCAAGACAGAAAAAATATCAGTGAGGAGCAAGTAATGATTTAACACAAAGGCCCTAGAAGAAACTGAAGAATGGTGAAATTACCAGTATTGCATTTTTTGCTTGAATTTGTTGACAACCCACTCCCATCTATGAGCATAAGTGACTTTGAACCCCATAGGGATACCAAGCAGCCTGAAGACATGTCCTTCCCTTATTTGCATGCACCTAGCATCTGAAATGATCTGAGGGATCTGATCACTGGAGCATTTAAACCCAGTTTTAGCATGGTTTATTTGAGACCCACTGGCCTGACAGAAAGTGTCCAAGCAGTTCCAAAATTTCTCAACTGATTCCCTGTTAGTGTTATCTACAAATTGTTGAAGGACCAGATCCTTTTGAGCCCCAGGAATTTTTATGCCCTTGATGTGCCCCTATATCCAAGGCATCCTGTACTAACCATCCCAAAGAGTCAGAACAAATAGCATACATCAATGGAGCAATTGGGCAACCTTGTCTGATGGATCTCTGCAAAGGGAAGGATTCAGAAAGATCCCCATTAATTGATACCCTGGCAAAGGCATTACCAAATAAAATCTGAACAAATTTAATGAACTTCTTGCCAAACCGAATGTCATGCAGAGATTGGAATATGAAATCCCATTCCATCCTGTCATAGGTCTTATCAAAGTCAATTTTGAAAAAGATGTAATCCAACTCACCGTCCTGCAAGAAATCTATGGCCTCCCACAAGGTGATGATGGCATCAAGAATAAATCTACCTTTTATAAAACCCTTTTGCTTAGGAAGGATTATCTGATGCATAAAGTTACTCAATCTCCAAGCAAGAGTTAAAGAAAACACTTTATAAACAGAAGTGAAACAGGAAATAGGCCTCTAGTTCCCCAGGTCTTCCTTATGTCCCCTTTTGTGAATGAGCCTAATGATGCCAGTATTCATGGTGGTAGAAAGAGCTCCTATTCTGTTGTCCTCACTCCATATGGACAAAAGGTGTGGGACCAGGAATTTCTTGTAAACTTTGAGAAACTCATTGGGAATAACATCAGAACCAGGTGATTTACCATCCTTAAGAGAATCAATAGCCTCAATGATCTCCCCCTCAGATAGAGGCCGGTCCATCTGCTTGGCTAGCTGCATAGGAACAGTTTTTTTTCCTGATGCCAGCAATTGTAGCCCTTGCATTAGACTAGACAGCCCTCTTTTAGGGGGAGAAGAAAAAATGTCAGAGTAAAAGTCCTTAGCCACTTTAAGATTTTGCTCATGAGAATCCACCACACAACCTTCAACATTCTTAAGAAAAGGGATAAAGTCCTTAGATTTTTTCTTTTTTAACAAATTGAACATACTTTTATATGGTCTGTCAATCTTACCTACCCAAAAGTCTTTGTCCAATGGAGTGAGGCCTTGGCAGCTAGGAGCTCTTTTGTCTTAAGTTTTTCTTTAAGCTCAGTCAAAAGTGGACTAGAAGGAATCCCTGGGTTTAGACCAATTTCTAAAGTCTCAATGTGCCTCCTTATCATCATCCTTCTGTTTTCTCTAAGGACTCTAGCTTTCTTTTTAGCAGTTTTTGAGAAAGTTTCACAGCTTGATCCCAAGCTTTGAAAGCATAAGAGTTAACAGCAAAAGCATGATCAAAGTACCCTGTAATTTTATCTCTAATAACATCAATGCTCAATAGAGTTTGATCAAGATGAGGCCAACCTGCCCTGTACATGCATGTTTCTTTCTGGATCTCTACAATAACAGGTGCATGATCAGACAATAACAAAGAACTGTCCTTACTCCAGTTTACCTGCCATATAGAATCAAGGAACTCAGAGCTCAGGTAGCATTTGTCCAACCTAGCTGCTCTGAAAAAATTGCCCCCCTTTAATCTCAGATTCATATGCACCTATCCACAACCAGCGCCCGTCTCTTGGACTGCAAACTTTCGGTGCTTTTGTTTCTTGCTTACTACGCTTGCCAACCTCATGCTTGACAAATACGTTCACTTTGTTGATACTTCTACTGAGAAGCCTGCTGCTACTGCATATAGGCTGCATAATCTATTATATTGCTACCTCCTATGGTGTCGTCATCTTCTCCTACCAAAGCCCACCCGGGCTCGCTTCACATCGGGTTCACCAAGATGTCGGGGGTTTGGGCTGCTCATTGTGGGAAACGGTTATAGAGAGATGCACAACACAAGACAATATGGTGCAAAGGACACTATGGAAACCTTAAACGGATATACTTACTAAACTAAAAATCTTAAGACTTGACCATTGCAATAGACCATGCGTGCTCTTTCATCTGTCGAGATCCTGAACGAAAGCACAGACACCAAAACCTTGCTCGTTTTAGTTTCCTTCCCTTGCTCTTCCCGCCCACCTTGCTCGTTTTAGTTTCCTTCCCTTGCTCTTCTCGACCACCTTCACGAGCACTAATTCCGTTGTCACTTGCTTTAGTCTTTTTGGAACCCTTCTTTACGATCTACTTGAAGTAGCTCGCTCTCTACTCGTCTAAAGTCAGTGACCTTAGGAACCTTTAATAAAAAAAAAGGCTTGCTCTTTGTATAGATGCGAGAACACTTTTGAGGCGAAACTTTCTACATCCGACCTTGTTTTCGATTCTTGCTGTGATTTTGTTTGACTTCATCATGCTAAGCTCTAATGTTTGAACCAAGTCCTTAAAAAAGAAAATGAAGTTTGTGTTTTCTTTGAAGTCTTCAAGGAAACGTTGTCTGCTCGTCTCTTAGACGGCGAGGCTCATTCCCCTGGTCGCCCTTCTGCTTATTAGCTCTCCTTGACACTGGCTCCTTGATTTGCTTCTGCAATTTTTCACTCGTCGGTTATTTCCAAAATCACCAGTGTTGTCTACTCCCTTAGGCACCTCTCTGCATGCTGCCGGCCTCGTCCACTCCCCATGAACAGATACTGCCCTTGCTCAAAATCTTTCCCCCTCCGCTTGCTCAACAACGCAACTCCATAGACGGCTAATGGCTCTGACCCCACCCTTGGACGTATAAGCTCCTCACAACTCTGCAAACTACCGCCAAGCCAGGCCTGTGGATGCCTGGCCTCGTTTTCCTTGCTCGAAGGCGGCTCCCTCTTGCCTGTAGTCCACCTTATTCCCCTGCTGCTCGAAGGCGGAGTCTGCAGCTCGACTCAACCCCTGCTCACGCACCTGTGCTAGTATCTCTCGCCGAAAATCTCTCACGCTGATCCCCCCTTGCGTACTGCTGATCTCAGCCTCCTTATTCTGCCTCCTGACGGTGCGCTTTTCCCCTTGTTTGCAGTCGACGATACGCCTTGCCTTTTTCTGATGGCGGCTCCCAACTTCAACCAGCACTGCCCTAACACAGATTTGGGAAGGGCGGCATTGCGCGAAAAGGATATACACTTGAACTAGTCTTGCTTGGTGGGCCGTGCTATATAACATCTATATAATATAACAGGACATATGCAAATTGACATTGGAACAACAGCATGACTAATTTTACAAGTGCCTCAAGGAAGGCACTGCGTGCAAGGGATATGCATTTGAAAAATGCTAAAGTGTCTATGTGAGGAGACAAAGTTAAGTGCATTAATTATTAGATAGGGATGGTTGCAGTTGATATTATATCCAAGCAAGGTTGTCTATTGATGAATGTTTTTTTCTAGTATACGTGCCAAATGAAAAGTATTCCAAAAAGAAAATTTCCATGGAATGGTTGGTAGCACAGAACGTTAGCTCGTATTTTTGAAGGTGGATGTCGAGTGTGTTTTGCCTTTCTTCTTTTGAACTTATTCTCGGTGGGGACAGTGATAAATCTAATTTCACCGTATGTGTTCTGTGATATGGCATTGACAATGCATGCTGCACTGTTTGCCGCACCGATTGTCAAGTTGATGTTTTTAATGATCATGCAGTGCATGTTAACCGCGATTGAATGTAGCTTGTTGAACTTAGGGTCTAGAAGCCACTATTGAAGGGCATTTATGTTGCCTCTGTTCGTCTTCATTTCAACTTTTGTAATGTCAGTTTGATTGTACAACTTATTCAAGGCAAGTTTGTTATAGTATTGGACGCCTGATATGTGAGTACAGATTATCTGAGTGGAGTTGTTGATGTAGTCATGCACATGTGCTGCATCTATAACATATGCATCCAAGGTACAATAGATCTCATCTACAGCTGGTTTTCTTTCACAAATAATGGTCAAGAACTGAAGAAATTCAGGTCTGCCCTTGCATGTCTTACAAAGCATGATATCCTGTAGAAAGTTGCATGTAGACAATGGACCGAGCTTGTGATATCACATGTGTTACAAAGCTCCCGTGTATAACTACAAACTGGGGTTAGCTGGGCAAGATCTCCGAACAAAAAAACACATTTTTTATTGAAGGGATCTACCAATGTATTGGTTGTTATGTTGATATTCTATCTTACGATAAAGTAAAAAGTCATCTGGGTTAGCATGGACAGCTCGTTTATAACTATAATATCTGCCACTTTCATGTCCAAATATCACTCATGGGTCTCATGAATAGAGAGGGGATACTACTGATTCGTGGTCGGCATCTTGACCTGGTAATGAACTGTAGATACAATGCCGCTATGTCTTGTAGTTGCTGCTCCGATGGCAAAGCGCCCAACAATAATACAGAAGTGAGGGAAGCATGAGTGTCTATTTTATTTGTCTGTCGACCTCATCTATCGCTATATATGTGAGGTATGCGGCCACACAGGAGAGACATATTTCTACATTGTGAGCAAAGATATCAATGCCACATTGCATACTCCAATCTTTATACAATGCAGTAATTTTAAACCATGGCCTAGCATATGGATGGTAAGCTAGTTTCAAATCGGATCCAATTTGCTCCCTATCTTATTGACGCTTGGACTATAATCTTCCAGGTCTTGAGAACTTCATACTAACACCTAGTACACGAGAAACAAGGACATATATAGTATGGCATCAATTATTTAGACGCCTAGTATGGTATCAATTATTTAGAATATCTAAAGTAAAGATGTACAAGGAAATTCACTACTGTGATACTCCACATGCATTCACTACTTGTGTATTCAATATTGTAATACATCACATGCATTGGCTAGCGACCGTATGCAAAGAGTCGTGTCTGTAACTAACATGTGCAAATGTTAATTGACATCGAGTGTATAGTTTTGAAAATGAGAAGTAATGTGAAAAAAAACTAAAACAAGCAAATAGGTAAAGCATGAAGGAGTTGCAACAATAAATGAGGTGCTTTACTAACTTGCAATGTTTGGTTGCTTTTCGATTGTCCAATCTACAGGTTGATATTTGAGTCAAGCTACAAAAGAACAATGTGAATAGTTAAACATATCGTCTTGCAATGAAACGTCACAAATTGAAAGTTCAAAGTATACAGTGCACGTCATCTATAGGTGCCATACAAAAGTATGGTGGAGAGTTGGCAATGTGGTCTCTCCAAAAAATTATAAGAAACGGAAGCCGTGCCATGCCTCGTAGCATTTATGTGTTACGCCAAGCAAACGCATGCGCATGGAAAATTGGATGCAGATAACGAACCTTGGAATGTTGTCGAGCTGGACAAAAGACCCTTTGAGAAGATGTGATAGATTCTCATTGCCCGTCCTGGAGTAGCTCTCCTCCAAGGAAAAATGAGGGTTTTTGTTGGCTACAATACCAAACTGATGTGTGTCATCTTCAACCATCTGAACTTGATTCGATACCCGCTGCGTACATGGACCTTTTCCAATAGGATCCACCACTGAATTGTGGGTATTAGCAAGCGAATATCTTTACATGCCACAATATTGGCCTATTGTCTGTAAAGTTTTTGTATCCCACCCATTTATTGAATGGGCATAAGTGAATCCCTGCTAGTGGCTAATAGGTGATGACATATTGGTATTCATGTCTCTAGAAATGCCATTACTCTGCAGTCCGTGTTCTTCGTCTTCTCCAGCATTAAATCTCTTTGTGTGGAAAAAAGAATTAGCTTCCGCTTCTGCTCTTTGACTATTCTTTTGAGCATGGTTGGTAGCATACGCACTTGCATGATTGACTAATTGACTTCTGCTGCAATGCTGCTACATCTCCTTGGAGCTACACATTAACCAACTCCCGCTGATTTGATCATGAGAGATGTTTTTGTTTGTCAGCAGATCGTTTCGAATTGCTTGCCTTATCAAATTGGCTATCAATAGAGCTGATCGAGGAATGCGACTAAAGCAATGCCTTTCCCTCGATATTGAGCTGTCTGTCACTAATCCCCTCACACTCTCTGCTAAAAGTGCAAGCAGCTAGCACTGAAGCCGCTGGCTTAATAACGATCTTAAGCTTAATTTGGTGTGATTGATCCTGCTAAGATTTTATGCCCTCATGTCCACTTTGACATTTATTCTTTCCATTTCTTCGGCCTCTGCAGCCTGCAAAGCCAACAGTCTGATAGCATCAACAAAAATTGTGATGAACAGGCCTACGAAGGCAATGAGTTTTGGTGATTTCTCCACTCTAGGTTAGGTCAATTGATCATCGATTGAAATCTGATATCTTCTGTTTCAGTAGCACTAGAACAGATCTCTGCCATGGATTGATTGCACGAAATATCTGATATTTGAGAGTCATCATCACATCATCAAGCATCCGAAGTACTCTCGACCAATTGAGCAACACATAGTGCTTTTATGGTAGCCTTTCACGTCGCCGTTTCTTGTAGAGCTCATATTGGGTGTTATATCCTGCAGCCTATGAATAACAAAAGAAGATATATTCCCTGAACAAAAGTAGCTTTGCATCTCACTGCCTCTTAAAGCTGTTGGGCCGTTTTTACCAGCTTCCCAAGTTTGGTGCTCTCTTGTGCTCAGCTCGCCTCTTTGCAAATGCCGAGGCTCTTCAGCTCTCTTTCTTTTGCTCCGGCTCATCCCCTCTTCCAAGATCTTGCCTCCCTCCCACAATGTTGCTCACTCGTCAATCTCCTCTTCTTTTGTATGCCAATCTCCTTCTCTTGTCGATGATGTCAACCTTATATAGCTCATTCTCTCTCTGCAAGTGCAACCAAGGCTCTTTTGCTACTCACAATTGTTCTGCAGACGAATCCTAAAATTACTCAATCCTTGACCTTTGGGTTATGACCCCAAAATATGGCCGGCCCAACCTTCTTCTACTGCCGTTGTTGTTGAGACCGCTCTCCACGTGCTGCTCATAGATGACTAGTTTGATGCTCAGTGATATGATAGCACAAATGGCCAGTTTGATGGAATCGAAAAGGAGTACCAGAGACCTTGAAAACCCTGGTTATATTTCGTATATCATCAAGCTCGAAGGTACTTCGGATGCTTGCCGATGTGACGAGCACTCTCAAAGATCACATATTTCATGCGATAAAGTCATGGCAGAGGTCTGAAGATATACTTTCAAAGATCAGATATTTCGTGCGATGAAGCCATGGCAGAGGTCTGTTCTAGTGCTATTGAAACAGAAGATATCAGATTTCAATTGATGATCAGTTGGCATAATCTGGACTCGAATCACCAAACTTGCTGCTTGTGGGGAACCTGAGAGCTGCCTATGGTGTTGCGAAATGCTTCTGGAGAGCCTATGACGTTGTAGTGTACGTGTGAAGGTGCTATACATGCGGCATTTTTATTTTGTTATTATTTTTGCTAGCGTGAAAAGGTGCAAGTCAAGAGACGCTGCCACGTGGTGGCTTGTGCAATCAGATAGGGGCAAAAGAGCCTTTGGCTCACCAAGTAAAAATGCTAAAATGTTTATGGGAGGAGACAAAGTTAAGTGCATTAATTATTAGAGATTATAGGGGTGGCTATAGTTGAGATTATATCCAAGCGAGGCTGAGCTACTATTTCTACTTTTTCTAGTATACATGGTACATGTAAATTCTTGCAAACGAAAAGTATTTCAAAAAGAAAATTCTCATTGAATGATAGGTAGCACAACATGTCGGCTTGCATTTTTGAATGTGGATTTCCAGTGTGTTTTGCCTTTCTTCTTTTATAGTTGTTTATGTTTTGCCTTTCTTCTTTTGTAGTTATTCCTAGTACAATAAATGAGGACAATGATACATGTAACTTCACCTTATGTGTTATGTGTTATGGCATCGACAATTCATGTTGCACCATTTGCCGCACCGATTGTCAAGTCGATATTTTCAATGATCATGCAGTGCACGCAAATTGAGGTCGAATCCAACTCATTGAAGTTAGGGTCTAGGAGCCACTACTGAAGGACATTTATGTTACCCGCGTTCATCTTCATTTCACGTTTTGTAATGTCAGTTTGATTGTCCAATTTATTCAAGGCAGGGTTGTTATAGTGTTGGATGTTCGACATGTGAGTACAAATTATCGTAGTAGAGTTGTTGATGTAGTCATGCACATGTGCTCCATCTATCATACATACACCCAATGTACAATTGATCTCATCTACGACTGGTTTTCTTTCATGAAAAATCGTGAAGAACTAAAGCAATTCAGGATCCGTTGCATGTCTTATAGAGCATGACATCTTGTACAAAGTTGCATGTAGCCAGTGGACCGAGCTTGTGATATGGCATGTGTTACAAAGCTCCCGTGCGTCACTACAAACTGGGGGTAGCTGGGCAAGATCACCGAGCAATAGAACACATTTTTTGTTGAAGGGATCTGCCAATTTATTGCTTGTTACATTGATATTTTGTCTTATGATAAGGTCAAAAGTTGTTTGGATTAACATGGATAGCTCGTTTATAATTATAATATTTGCCTCTTTTATGTTCAAATATCACTCATCGGTCTCATGAATAGAGAGAGAATACAGTTGATTCGTGGTTGGTATCTGGAACTGGTAATAGAATGTAGATACAATGCTGCTAAGTCTTGTTGCTGTCGCTCCAATCACAAAGCACCCAACAATAACACAGAAGTGAGGGCAACAGGAGTGTCTATTTTATTTATCTGTCAACCTCATTTATCGCTATATATGTGAGACATAATAGAGACATATTTTTAGATTGTGAGCGAAGATCTCACATTGCATGCTCCAATCTTTATACAATGAAGTGATTTCAAAACATGACCTAGCATATGGACGTTAAGCTAGTTTAAAGTTGGATGCAATTTTCTCTTTAGTTTATTGACGCTTAGACTGTAATCTTCTAGGTCTTGAGAACTTCATACTGACACCGAGTACGGGAGAAACGAGGACATGTATAGTATGGCATCAATTATTTAGACACATAGTATGGTATAAATTATTTAGAGCTAAAGTAAAGATGCACAAGGTAAATTTGCTACTGTGATACACTACATGCATTTACTACTTGTGTATTCACTACTGTAATAGTACATCAAATACATTTGGCAAGCAACCGTATGCAAAAAGTTGCGTGCTTAGCTCACGTGCAGATGTTGAGTGTATAGTTCTGAAAACGAGATCCAAATAAACCAAAGCAAAGGAAGTTATGTAGAAAATTCTAAAACAAGCATGAATGAATTGCAACAATAAATGAAGTGCTTTAGTGACCTGCAATGTTGTACTCTTCCTTTTTTATGGTCCAATCTACAGGCGGATATGTGAGTCAAGCTACAAAAAAGCAACGTGAATAGTTAAACATATCGTCTTGCAATGAAACATCACATAGAAAGTGCAAAGTATATTGTGCACGTCATACAAAGGTGCCATACAAAAGTATGGTGGAGAGATGGCACTGTGGTCTCTCTAAAAATATATAAGAAACGGAATTGTGCGGCGCTGTGAGCAGGATGAAAACACACACAGCGCCTCTATAACGACCCGACACACACTCTTGGGAAGATACACACACACACACACTATGGGGCACCACTCGGCTTACACAACACACCTGGCCGAGACAGGGAACACACCTCTGGAGTGAGAGGAGAGAGACTATCCACTTGCCCACTCCACACAGACTCACACACACACACACCCAAAAAACTCAGCTCAAAAGAGGAGAATTTCTGATGTTTAGATACAAATGAGCTTGGGCCAACACCAATGGGGCAAACAGCTCACACAATATGGGTAAAAAATACCAGATACAATCACAAGCTAGAGCAGAAACTTCGCTCATAGGAGAAACTTACACAGAAAAACAGCAGGAAAAGAGTGAGGAATTTGGCAAAATGGACAGCGCCATCGCGTTTCGAACGGCCCAAAACCCCAGTCTACAATGTCAAAGTGCTCAAATCCGACATCGGATGAGCAGTTTACGGCCAAAACAGGCTCCAAAAACCCAAAAAACACACCTGCGGCTGTTCCTCCTCTCTTCTCCACGTTTTTTCTGGTCTTCTCTCTGTTTTTTCAGTTCCCACACTTAGCTTTATTACTTGGGCACCCTTGGCCTTTTAGATGACCTCAAACGGACCTCGAACAGGCCAAAAACTAACCTTGCAGTGCATAGTTGTCACCTTTTTGCATCATCCGCACACCTGGCACTCAACTTTTTTCCAATAATGCATCTCGCCACCATGTGAAGTGGCCCCAAAAAGTGGTCCTAATGATGACCGTTCTGCATAAATGTCACAAGAAAACACCCACGTTGTGTCCGTCCTCATATATCCGCGTGCAAATATTGACCTTGTTCGCCCTCCTGACGCCACTAGATGCCATCTGACGCACCTGCTGACCTCACGTCGTCGGCCCGCGGATAGCTTCCTCGAGAAATTTTACACGCTATAAACTCCTCAATATTGTAGAAAAACACAATGGTACTGGTAGTAGTGAAAATCGATGCACTATGTACACCCTGTCCTACCTGTACATATGTGGGCCCCACGTAACCACCTAGCTCTGGAAAATGGGCAATCCTTTATTCGATGCACCATGCATGGGTATGTACATATGCGCAATCCCTTGCTCCAAAAAACTCCTGACATAATTTGCCCACCCCCTAGCCTGCTAGAGCATTCATGCTCAGCAGCAACAAAAAGAGATATTCATTCCACCTGGATCCCACACAAAAACACTTGGTATTCCCTGCCTTAAAAACTTAATCAAGCTTCCACCTGGTTCCCAAGGAAAACATGTAGAGATTCCATATATCAATCTTGCATCAAGAAAAGCATCAAATACTTTGGCATAGACCGGCATGTGCAAATATATTCCCTTCTCCATAGCTGAGAGGTCTCCCCCACTGATCATTTGTGTCATCAATTCATGCTTCTTTGACAACTCAACCTTGGTTTGCATCAGCCCTTCAATCACTTCATAAGGCCCTTCACTTTCATCTTCAACCTCATTCGCAAATGCAACTAAACCAAACTCCTGTATTTCTTTGTCCATCAAAAGAAATGCAACATCAGCATCCTCATCACTGCTGGTAGTGCTATCACTGTCCTCATCTGTCACTGTGGAAGAGTCTTCATCACTAGACTCATCCTCATCTTCATAAAGCTCCTCTAATCGTTTCCTTGTGTCCATATTATAAAGCTTCTTGGTACCTGTCTTTCCATAGAGGCTAATCGTACCATGTCGCCAATCTTGAACAGCTCCCACTGCACGTAACCATGCTCTGCCCAGTATAATAGGATATGCTCCCAACCCTACTGGCATCACATGAAAATCAACCACTGCCTTTGCATCATATGCCTCCACTTCTAAGCTCTTTACAACACCCAAGCATTTTACTTTTTGATGGTTTGACAATCTGATCCGAAAACCTGACACCCCAGCCACTGTGAGACCCATCTTCTCAACACATGAGTGTGTTATGACGCATATTTGGGCTCCGCCATCCACATAACCTTGTCCCAAATTTTTCCTTTTATGCCACACATCTACTATTGGACAAATGTCTAGTAGCTCGTCCATTGCCAAAACCTTCACTGAACCTCTCTCTGGCTCTTTCTCCATTGGGTTAACCATCCTCCTCCACTGTCGCTTTAGCTTAGGCACCATCTCTATAAGCTGCCCAAAAGTAACATCTGCCTTCCTGCTCGTCAGATCCTCCTTCAAGTCATAGCTTAATTGCCCATCCCCTACTGGAAAATCTGAAACATGAAACTTTCGACGAGCTCTCCTTTTCCTCCTAACCTTGACATCCTCGCCTTCATGGCTCTTTCCTTTCTTCTTACTAGGACCTGGGGCACTTCTTCCTTCCTTTTCCTCTGTGGTCCTCTTCCCAATAGGCATCACTAATGTATCCTCTAGCTTTGATGCCTTCTCCAAGGTGACTACACTTAGCACTTTTGTCTTTCCCTTTTCCTCCTGGGTCAGTCCACTGGCTCCTTCGTCTCCCTTAATTTCGATGCCATAATCATTTGACCTAGTTAGCACCTGTCTTGGCAATGGATACATGTCTCTCCCCATCCTTGGTGGCTTATCACATTGCGGGCTGATGTGACCCAACTCTCCACAATTATAACATGTGGGCGTCTGCCTCCAAAACCTACCATTGCTTTGTCCAACACCATTCCTAGGCTTTTCTTCACCTCTTGGCTGATTTTCAAACCTCCCTCGACCTCGATTATTTCCCACTTGACCTAGCATGTTTAGGCTGAGATTCTTCATCAAATCTACCATTTGCCTCATGTCTTGCCTTAGCCCATCATCTTGCACTGCTATAGTGACCACTGCTGGCATAACCTGAGTAGTAACAGGAACTACTAGTTCATGATGAACCCCTGACATGCGCCCTTGTAAAGACTCTATAGGCTGAAATTCAGACCTTATTGGCAAAGACTCCACCCCTAACTGACTCATTTTCCTCAGCTTCCACTCTTTGTTCCTTGCTACCTCTAGTGCATCTTCATATGTCCTAGGCTTCTTTAGCTCCACTCTCCAACGTATATTCTCCCAAAGACCAGCCAAGAACCTGTCCTTCTTCATCATGTCAGGCGGGGGTACCTGTGGTGCTAAAGCCTTGCACATCCGCTCCCATGCCAATGAAAACTTACGTATGTACGCATCTACTGGCTCACCTTCCTTTTGCACCAAAGCCTGTACTTCTTGCCACACTTTGTCAGGATCTTCAATCTTCACAAACTCCACTTCCAACCCATGTCGTAGATTGTCCCAACTCAACCTTACAGGTGGATCAGCCACACGCAACTCCTCTTCAAATGCTTTAGACCAAACTCGTGCATCACTCTTCAAACAAATTTGGAGAAGGCGTAACATTTGCGTAGGGTCATGAATCTAGTTGCTAATGCAGACAACCTCCATCTTTTCCAAAAATTCTTCCACATTTTCATCACTTCTTCCATGAAACTCGGGATCAGAGAAAGCCATGGCTACCCAAATTACAATGCTTTGAGAATCCCTTCGAACACATGTGCAAGAACCCAAGACTTTTGACTACCCAATCCCCAGAAACTTCAATGCAGCTCAGCTTTAGATAAGGACAAACACATGCACATCAAATGAGTTTTCATAGTTAATCATCGGAATGACAATAGGCAAAGGACATTCCAGGATCTCTCTCAATCTTCTTGGCCCAAACATAAAGACTATGCGCTGCTGGAAAAAGATCTTCCTGGACACATGAACATTAATCTCAATTCTTTAAGTTAAATCAAAAGGAGTGAACTGAGGGCCATTTTGATCATCCATTAAAGCCAACCATGAAGCTCCCAAGAAGGCACACCTGACTCAACCTCTGATTTTGCCAAAATTTCAGCAGCATAACAGCATAAATGGCTCAAAATACCAAAAAACCAGCCATCATAACTTGGGAAAATTTCGACAGAGTTTCCCCAGAAGTAGAGCAGTAGGAACCCAAAATATAGACTGTCTATGTATGTATAAACTGTCAACAATAGAACCCGAGCATCAAGTAGGACTCACTAGTACATAGCCTATGGCGAGATCACAAAAAGGGTGCTCCAGCTACCTGTATCACCGAAAGGATCTCCACATTTGAGAATCCCCCAGCTCAATAAAAACCTCACGCTATCGACCCTCACACGCAGGCTAATGCAAATCGCATATAGTCAAGTCTCAGAAATGACTATCTTCCAGACCAAGTCTCAGAAATGGCTGGGACTGCCAAATACAACCAAGTATGGCTCTACAAATGCGTACAATGGCAGTTTCCACAAGTAACGTACAATCCAGCAGAAAATGCGCTCAAATAGGCGCCAAGTGATGCATTCCCACAACAACTGCAAGTGACATCACTGCTAGTATATCACTGTACTACAGCTACCTGTACCTGTGTGAATCACTTGTACCTGTACCTGTCCCTGTAACCTGTAGCCTGTAACCTATAACCTGTAATCTGCAACCTGCAACCTGTAATCCCGAAGCTCGAAGCAGAAGGTACTCGAAAAAGATCCTCCGTGGGGGCGCCAAAAGAATGTGAGCAGGATGAAAACACACACAACGCCTCTATAACGACCCGACACACACTCTTGGAAAGATACACACACACACTATGGGGCAGCACTCGGCTTACACAACACACCTGGCCGAGACAGGGAACACACCTCTGGAGTGAGAGGAGAGAGACTATCCACTTGCCCACTCCACACAGAGACACACACACGCACGCACACACCCAAATAACTCAGCTCAAAAGAGGAGAATTTCTGATGTTTAGATACAAATGAGCTTGGGCCAACACCAATGGGGCAAACAGCTCACACAATATGGGTAAAAGATACCAGATACAATCACAAGCTAAAGCAGAAACTTCGCTCATAGGAGAAACTTACACAGAAAAACAGCAGGAAAAGAGTGAGGAATTTGGAAAAATGGACAGCACCATCGCGTCCGGAACGGCCCAAAACCCCAGTCTACAATGTCAAAGTGCTCAAATCCGACATCGGATGAGCAGTTTATGGCCAAAACAGGCTCCAAAAACCCAAAAAACACACCTGCGGCTGTTCCTCCTCTCTTCTCCACGTTTTTTCTGGTCTTCTCTCTGTTTTTTCAGTTCCCACACTTAGCTTTATTACTTGGGCACCGTTGGCCTTTTAGATGACCTCAAACGGACCCCGAACAGGCCAAAAACTAACCTTGCAGTGCATAGTTGTCACCTTTTTGCATCATCCGCACACCTGGCACTCAACTTTTTTCCAATAATGCATCTCGCCACCATGTGAAGTGGCCCCAAAAAGTGGTCCTAATGATGACCGTTCTGCATAAATCTCACAAGAAAACACCCACGTTGTGTCCGTCCTCATATATCCGCGTGCAAATATTAACCTTGTTCGCCCTCCTGACGCCACTAGATGCCATCTGACGCACCTGCTGACCTCACGTCGTCGGCCCGCGGATAGCTTCCTCGAGAAGTTTTACACGCTATAAACTCCTCATTATTGTAGAAAAACACAATGGTACTGGTAATAGTGAAAATCGATGCACTATGTACACCCTGTCCTACCTGTACACATGTGGGCCCCACGTAACCACCTAGCTCTGGAAAATGGGCAATCCTTTATTCGATGCACCATGCATGGGTATGTAC
Source organism: Adiantum capillus-veneris (assembly GCF_014529385.1). Lineage (NCBI taxonomy): Eukaryota > Viridiplantae > Streptophyta > Polypodiopsida > Polypodiales > Pteridaceae > Adiantum > Adiantum capillus-veneris. The sequence goes on along the minus strand of NC_140950.1, from coordinate 129,807,562 downwards.
ATATGCGCAATCCCTTGCTCCAAAAAACTCCTGACAGCGCGTAGCATTTATGTGTTGAACCGAGCAAACACATGCGCATGGAAAATTGGATGCAGATAACGGACCTTGCAGTGTTGTCGAGTTGGAGCCGCGCTTGTGCAATTGGAACGTAGAGTGTTGTGAATATATGTCCTCCCTGTAATACACAAACCTATAACTTTATGCTCTTTGTCCTATGATCAATATTACCCTCTCTCTCTCTCTCTCTCTCTCTCTCTCTCTCTCTCTCTCTCTCAAAGTTGTAAGCTGCTTCGTTCAACAATTATGTCTTCTTGGCTCCTTGCCGTGACTAACCTGCGTTATGTACCCATACCAAATTGATGTCTACATTTGCAACCATCTGAACTTCATCTGATAGCTGTTGTGTGCATGGACCTTTGCTCATAGAATTCACCACCGAATCGTGGTTATTGGAAAGAAGGGAGCCCCGAAGCAATAACTGCTATGCGTTCAAATCCACACCACCAGCATTCCTTGCTTTGTATGCATCTATTGAAGAGCAACGCTACAGTATACTATTGTTGCTAATCTCAACTGCGGCCGCGTCGGCTACCGCCTACACACGGTTTAGACAGAGAATCTCTTTACATTCCGCAATATAGGCCATATTGTCTGTAAAATTTTTGCTATCCCACACAGATGTTAAATGGCTAGCAATGAACTCCTGCTGGAGGCTAATAGATACTGACATATTGGTATGTCTGTCTCCAGAAACGCCATTACTCTGGAGTCCTTGTTCTTTGGTTTCTCTAGCATCAAAGCTCTTTGTGTAGAAAAAAGAATTATCTTCCGCTTCTGCTCTTTGACTATTCTTTTGGTCCTGGTCGACAGCATAGGTACCTGCATGATTGACTACTTGACTTCCGTTGCAATGTTGTTGCATCTCCTTGGAGCTACACATTAACCAACTCCCACAGACACCATATTCTACGTTAAATTGGTCATGAGAGATGTTTCCGTTTGTCTTTCGTTCTGAAACCTGCATGATTGACTACTTGACTTCCACTGCAATGCTGTTGCATCTCCTTGGAGCTACACATTAACCAACACCCACGGACACCATATTCTACGTTGAATTGGTCATGAGAGATGTTTCTGTTTTTCTTTCGTTCTGAAATACTTGCCTCATTAACAACAGAGGCTGACGAGGATTGCGATTGAAGTTAACAGCTCATAAGAACATGATTTGCACTAGTGGCAATATTCTCCAATGCCTTTCCCTCGACATTGACCTATCTGCAACTAATCCCTTCACACTCTCTGCTAAAAGTCCAAGCAGCTAGCACTGAAGCCATTGGATTAATTACTTGAGGATAACCATCATAAGCTTCAGTGTGATCGATCCTGGTAAGCTTTTCTGCCCTGATGTCCACGTCTTCGACACTTATTCTTTCCATTTCTTCGGCCTCTTTAGTCTACATTGCCAACACCCTGATAGCATCAACAAAAAAATGTGTTGAACGGGCCTATGAAGGCAATGATTTTTGGTGGTTCGACTCTAGATTAGGCCAACTGATCATTGACTGAAATCTGTTTATCTTCTGTTTCAGTAGCACTAGAACAGACCTCTACCATTGGTTAATTGCACGAAATATGTGGTCTTTGAGAATGCTCATCACGTCGGCAAGCATCCGAAGTACCCTCGAGCTTGATGATCTACGAAATATAACCATGGTTTGAAAGGTCTCTAGTACTCCTTTCCGATTCAGCCCGGCTTACTGCCGCACAGAAAAACTGCACGGTAAAGAATTGGTGTGAATCTTGAGAATTAGGCACGGGGACCTGCTGCATATCATTTCCATGAACATTGAAGGATGGCCGAGGACACAGGGTTGTTGAATCTGCATCAGATTATATACTTGGAGAGGCATAATGCTGTCTATAACTAGTTGCACCTGCAAAAATGAGCTGAGCAAGGTAGTTGACACTGGACAATACTGTTCAGCTAGCCACTCGGTCTTGTTGCACACAAAGCTGCTATGATCGCTAAGGCTTATAATTAGGTATTGAGGCTTCACTTCAAACAAAGCTACTATGATCGCTAAGGCTTATAATTAGGTATTGAGGCTTCACTTCAAACAAAGGCAGATTGGAATATGCTGATGGGGACAAACCTGGAAGCAAAGCTCTGGGTTGCTTCTGGGGAACCTGCGAACTGCTTGTGGAGAAGATCAAACTTCTTGTGTACGAGAGCATTTGAGCTACACCGAGTGGTTGTTTTATTTTATTCACTTGGTAGCTTTTCGTGCGGAGCTTTTTCTTAGAGCTTTTCATGGCAGTCATGTTTTTTTTTTAATTTAAATCTAATGCCACGTGGTGGCTTCTGCGTTCAGATACTGCAAAAAGAGCCTTGGGCTCACCAAGCAAAAATTACCTACCGTCGATTAAAAAGCCACTACAATGGCTTGCCGTCAACAGATTTTCTTTCTTTCTCAACCCATATTGTTGCCCCTTGGTGACCCAGACGTCCTTGCTTCTAAGGCGCGTGTCACATTGGGGCAGGGAGATCACACTGGCTGGCTGTCCACCTCAGGGGCACACTTTCCTCATAAGTGTGTCAGCCTCCCTTGCCCGCCCAACTTCAGCGCACGCATTGTTCTTGCAATTTGATTGGACGCGGAGCAGCTTTTCGACTTTATAACCTGAGCTCAGTGTAACAAGATTTCCATCGGCTGCTGTAAGCGGGACTGCTCTCACACAAGGGGGTCAAGGCCATCCAGCTCGCGAAGGATAGGCGCCCCAGTGTGATAGGGGCCGCAGTCAACCCTCCTGGCGGCTTCGTTCCTTCTTGTGACCACCTCCACCCTCCTCAGCCCGCCCTCTCCTTGGTTCTCTATCTTCATTTTCTAGAGACCCCTGGCTACTTCTTGTCGAGAGAGTGGCCCATGACTTTCTCTATCCTTAACTATGAGGACCTTTGCAAGCATTAGGAGACCCTGAAAGATTAAGATCTTGGCTGCAAGAAACCTTCTCCATCCGAAGGAAACTAAGGCTGGAATTAACCAGGAGGCTGCGCGCTAAGCAGGTTAGAGAGAGAGAGAGAGAGAGGCCTGAGACCTGCTGCTAAACGCTTGAGAAGACGAGGTCGAGAACGTCGCTTGCATGATTCGAATGATCTTGTTGGTTAGTGTTTTTATATAGCAAGCTAGTTGAGCATTGCTTTTCGACGATCACAGCAACGCTGGTGCTTTTAGAGATGTTTTTTCCCAGACGATAGCATGGGCCTAGCTTTGCCATTGGGTTAAGTCCTATTATATGGTCAGGATTGAGCCAAGTAGAGGAATCCTTTGGCCTTGATTGAAAAAAGCACATTTGGCTCACCAAGTCAAAAACTCACACTTGATGCATCCCCTTCCACATATGCATGTCTCGGAGACTTGTAAGTCTAACCATCTTTGATGGTGAACTTTTTTCAATCATCATCTCGTTTTGCTTTCACTCAAAAATGCTCCATCAGTTTTAGAGTCATGTCCACGTAAGGTATAGATACTAGTTTGTCTACTATCTCTATCTCAACATCCCCAAGTGCCAAGGGAGCTCCCATCAACAAAGGTGTCAAATATTGGCTACTAATAGCACCAGACAGTTTCACCTCAATATTGTGTATCATAAACTAAGCCATGACATTTGGATGATCCTCGTAGAAGGTTATCCTTAGAATTTTTCTCGATGAAGGATACATAATCATTTGATTAGCAGACAATGAGTAACCCCCATCCTTGACATCTTCACCATTGACTTTTAGCATACATTTCGATCAAAGCTTTCCCAAGCACTTATTGTGCCTTTTGAATCACACAATAGTAGACATACATATCTTGCCTTATTGGTCACGATCGCATAATCAATGAGCTCCAAAATACACCATCCTGAGAAATAAAGTCCTCAAACCATGATGTTCCTTGCATTTGGCATACTTATCTGCCATCAGCGGTACTCCTGAACACCGCATCAAAAAACCCAATATGCTTTCGCCAAAAAAACCTTTAAATAATCTCTGAATCCTGTGCTTTTCTCCTAGTGAATTCGAAGCATCACGACAACGCGCATATTGCTGACAAACCATTGCCATAGACATTACCGCATCTATTACTGCATACACTTTTCTTCTCTCTCCTTTTGTAGTTGTTATTTTGCAGTAATAGCAACGGTTCACGTCTTTTCCTCTCATAGTGGCACATCCACCTGGAATGTATTGTGCTTGCTATTTCCACCTCGTGAACTACGTGAACAAGAAGGTGAACTTGAATGGTCAACATGGTAGTAGGAAAGTGTATCTCGAATATGCAAATGACCTCCACAGTGTTTTGTTTGGTAGATGGTATGGAAACTGCATCGATTTGCTTCTAGGAGATCCATTGCACCAATTTTGCAAGTTTGTAGATTTGTTTGGCGGACACTAGGGGACAAACAACCCTCAATGGCCACCGACAGAATAAACTGCAAAATATATTTAGTATTGGGATCAAAGTATATTTAGAAAAATAGATTTACCATTGCATGGAGATCAAGACCACTGGGTTAGAATCTAGTCTTTATTGATTAATTCCTATATATTGTGGGTGCAAAAAATCTACACACCCACATCTACATGCCAATCCATGTAGAAGGAAAAACCCATTTGCCTCTTGTTCAACTCAAGTCATGCCCTAGCTAGCTAGTTTAGACTACCTAAGATTCTCTAGCCATACCCGATCCCCGCACACCTTGGTCGAATAGTGCAGGAGATCAGGATCATCGGGTTATAATATTGTCTTTATTGCAATTGGTCATGTGCATACCCCTAAACATACATATACATAAATCACACACATTTCCAAACACATACTCTTTTTGCAAGCTCCGCATACATTTCACCCGAGCAAAAAGAATTCATTGCATATTCTGAAAGGCTTCAAATGGTGGTGGCAGCGAGCTCTCTTAGTGTGAAGAGATGTTGAGCAAGGAGCACAATAAAAAATATCTTCTATAAAGCACTCTATAGTAGCCAAAGCATAATAAAGAATCTCTTTTTCAAAGCACTCTACAGAAGCTACATGCGAGCTAGTTGCAAGCTCACATGCGCAAACGGTTGGTGGACAAAGCGTTTTCGAAGTACGTAATGTTTTTGAGATGCAAAAATATAGCGGACTTAATAAACAAATTTCTGCAATCGTTTGTGCATGTGAGATACGTAATCATCCGGCTCTCTACCTACCTAAACCCATGGAAGCTATTTGCAAGCTCACATGTGCGAACGGATTGCACACAAGTTGTTTTCAAAGTCTGCAATATTTTCAAACACAAAAACGCTTGCTGCCTCTAGAAACAACTATCCCTCGAGTCATTCATGCATGTGAGCTTGCAAATGACTTCATACCTAAACCTAAAAAAGCTACATGAAATCTATTTGCACGCGTACATATATGCACAAATGGCTCAAGAAAAAGCCTTTTCCCCGAAGTCCACTTTGTTTTAAATAATCCTAAATCTAAATTACACATGCATATATCTTGTACTCCACAGCAACATGAGGACTCTCCCACTGAGTACAACACAAAAGACTGGCTCTACTTACAACCATAACTCTGGAGGAAGGTAGATACCTAATCATCCCTCTATCTACCTACACTTAATTATCCCTATCTCTATAGCGAGGTAGAGAGGGGTAAGTTGAGTGCAATATGATAGAGAGAGAGGGTATATACTAGAGAGAAAGGGTAGAGAGAGAAATAGGAGATTTATCTACTATTACTCTCTCTATCCTCTCTCTCTACTCTCTATCTTCTATCTGTACATTCTATCTAAATTTAAAGCCTATGTATACATATAACCCTATGTCTAAATCATGATCCTCACCTTAGATTTAAACCATAATCCTAAAGCTAAGCGTAACTATAAAACCTAAACCCTAATCCAAAAGCTATATATATCCTGAATTCTAATCCTAACTAATTATTCACTCCCCAGCCACTGATGACGATCATGATGATGATTTTAGCTAATCTTTCAGTTTAATTTTAAAAACAAAAACCCAAACATTGGATTAGATCCGCAGACCAAGATTATATCAGTTTGGTCTCATATGTCATTTTGGCCTTTTAAAGACGTTTAATATAGCATCTCATTTCATTTCACTCTCTCTCTCTCTCTCTCTCTCTCTCTCTCTCTCTCTCTCTCCCCATAGGTCCATTTTTCTCTCTCCCTCCCTCTCCCTCCCCCCCCCCCCCCCCCCCCCCCTCTCTCTCTCAATGTATGTTTGTGTGTGTGTGTGTGTGTGTCATTTCTCTCTCTCTCTCTCTCTCTCTCTCTCTCTCTCTCTCTCTCTCTCTCTCTCTCTCTCTCTCTCTCTCTCACACACACACACACACACACACACACACACACACACATTTCTCTCTCTCTCTCTCTCTCTCTCTCTCTCTATTTCTCTCTCTCTCTCTCTCTATCTCTCTCTCTCTCTCTATTTCTCTCTCTCTCTCTCTCTCTCTCTCTCTATTTCTCTCTTTCAATGTGTGTGTGTGTGTGAGAGAGAGAGAGAGAAATGTGTGTGTGTGTGTGAGAGAGAGAGAAATAGAGAGAGAAATAGAGAGAGAGAGAGAGAGAGAGAGAAATAGAGAGAGAGAGAGAGAAATAGAGAGAGAGAGAGAGAGAGAGAGAAATAGAGAGAGAGAGAGAGAGAGAGAGAGAGTGGGAGGAAAAAAAGAGGGGAATGGAGCATGAGAGAGAGGCGATGGAGGGAGCATACTTGAACCTCCCTTCTATCCTCGTATGCATGTGCATGTGTGTGTGTGTGTGTGTGTGTGTGTGTGTGTGTGTGTGTGTGTGTGTGTGTGTGTGTGTGTGTGTGAGAGAGAGAGAGAGAGAGAGAGAGAGAGAGAGGAAGGTGAAGGTGTGACCTTCTTTTTTGTCACTTTCCCGTGAGTGCCAAAGCCCAAATCTGAGTTTTGACTTTCTCGGGTATTTTTTATCCCCAACGTCGATGTTTCTATGAGCGTTGCTATATAGCGACGCTCATAGAGATGCTTATAACAACGCCGGTAGTTTCTAGCATCGCACAATGAGCATCGCTGAGCTTACGAGGCTCTTGTAGTGATTGACACTAAAAACTCACTCAAATAAAGAAATTGGGCCACCCAATACACAAAAACCTTGGAAATTGACAAAACTTTGGGGCTTTTCATTTTTTTGAGATCCAAATCTAAAAGAAATTGAAAATCTGACATCCACAGAGTGTACGCATACAATTGAAAAAATTTCATGTTCAGATGTGGTCAAACATGGGTCACGATCCATATAACTTCTCACCATCTAGGGCTAAGAGTTGACCAGTAGGTATCTGATACCATTTGAAACAACTTTCCCAAAAGGCACAATAGCAAAAAATTGAAAAAAGTTGATCAAAATAGCCAAACACAGAAACTAGTCAAAAACCATAGGACAAAGAGAAAAATTTACTTTCGAGTGAAAAAAGGTTTGTCAAAACCAAGCCAAAAGCCCAAAACTGTCAAGCATTCTGAGCAAGTGCTAGAATTTACCTTGTTTACAAACCAATGGTCCAAATCCAAAAGCATTTGATACCATAGCATATACTAATCATGTTGATCCTAATGGTACCATTGAAAAGTCAATTTGGCCTCCAAACATGGATCACATTGATTAGTGTCATTAGGGGAATTTTGGACTCTCAAATGGGCCCTATAAGGACTTTGACTTTCTCCCTCTTGTCCAAAATGGGCGCACGGTAAAATTTTTACAAGTGAAATCAAACTTGTTGGACCTTTTGGATTTAGAATATACTCATTGAGATCTATCCATTGATAATAGCATGCCATCAGATTCCTTATATTCTAGAAGATTCCATTTTATAATGTTACAACTCCATCATATAAATGGAATCTCTCCCCACATTTCAGGTTCAGTGGGGAGGCCATAACTTCTATAAATCAACTCCAAATTTGTCAGAGTTTGGAGATTTAGAACCTATGTCAGGACAACAGCAATGCCCGACTAGACAAGGGAAAGGCCGGGCTAGGTAGTGTGGAAAGGGAGTCCAACTAGGGCAAAGGGCTAGGAGCCATGCTATATAGTGTGTGGTTGGGAGGTGGACTCCTAGGTTCTAGTTCCCCTTGTCTAACATTGGTATCAAGAGCAAGGTGCCTTTTTGGGAAGGCACAGCCGTGGAGGAGGAGAGCCACACAATTTTGCGTGCTTTTTTGCATGACTGGGTCAAGGGGGCGTGGAGCTTACCCCCTGTGAGGAGGACAAAAGGGTTCAAGGTGCGGAGAACATCCCTTGCAAGGAGAAGGCGCCTGTCGGCGACCTGCATCAAACTACACCCTTGCGGGCTCTACGGCATCGTGCAAGCGTGGGGACCAATTCCCGTGCCTGTAGCAGCAGGGACGAGCATCATACGAGGCGGGGGGGAGCTTTGCTCAACCCCTCGTGCTGTTTGCAACGGCCATAGCCGGTGAGAAACTCAAATTTCATACCCGACAGGTGCCCAACCCCCTTGGGGGTTAGTGGCCAAGGTTTTTTCCTATATAGGGAATGGTACCCACAGTGGGGTACCCCCCCTCCCTCTTGTGAAGCTTCGGCAAAGCTCGGCATCTCGACACGGCCGGCAAGTACATCCACCACACACATTCTCTGCATAATATGGACAGAAAATTAGAAATTTAATAAAGCATCTCAAGGGGAGTTCAAAGTGACATTATGTTTCAAAATCGATTACGGTCGGACACAATTCTACTCATAATCGATTTGGCTACAAGGGATTAAGGAATTCCCTACATGGCGGACATCTTGGATCGATTTCCACTTGGATAATATCAACTTCGACGGTGTTAGGAGTTTTTTGGAGCAAGGGATTGCGCATATGTACATACACATGCATGGTGCATCAAATAAAGAATTGCCCATTTTACAGAGCCAGGTGGTTACGTGGGGCCCACATGTGTACAGGTAGGACAGCATGTACATAGTGCATCGATTTTCACTATCACCAGTACCAGTATGTTTTTTCTACAATAATGAGGATTTTAAGGCGCGTAAAACTTCTCGAGGAAGCTATCTGCGGGCCGATGACATGAGGTAAGCAGGTGCGTCAGATGGCATCTAGTGGCGTAAGGAGGGCGAACGGGGTCAATATTTGCACGCGAATGAGGGCGGACACAATGTGGGTGTTTTCTTGTGAGAGTTATGCACAAAGGTCATCATTAGGACCAATTTTTGGGGCCACTTCACGTGGTTGCAAGACGCATTATTGAAAAGAAATGAGTGCCAGGTGTGCGGATGATGCAAAAAGGTGACAACTATGCACTGCGAGGTCAGTTTTTGGCCTGTTCGGGGTCCGTTTGAGGTCGTCTAAAAGGCCAAGGGTTCCCAACTAATAAAGCTAAGTGTGGGAACTGAAAAAACAGAGAGAAGACCAGAAAAAACGTGGAGAAGGGAGGAGGAACAGCCGCAGGTGTGTTTTTGGAGTTTTTGGAGCCTGTTTTGGCCGTAAACTGCTCATCGGAGGTCGGATTTGAGCACTTTGACATTGTAGACTGGGGTTTTGGGCCGTTCCGGACGCGATGGCGCTGTCCATTTTGCCAAATTCCTCACTCTTTTTCTGCTGTTTTTGCTGTGTAAGTTTCTCCTATGAGCGAAGTTTCTACTCTAGTTTGTGATTGTATCTGGCTTATTTTACCCATATTGTGTGAGCTATTTGCCCCATTGGTGTTGGACCAAGCTCAATTGTATCTAAACATCAGAAATTATCCTCTTTTGAGCTGAGTTTTTTGGGTGTGTATCTGTGTGGAGTGGGCAACTGGATAGTCTCTCTCCTCTCACTCAAGAGGTGTGTTCCCTATCTCGGCCAGGTGTGTTGTCTAAGCCGAGTGGTGCCCCATAGTGTGTGTGTATGTGTATCTTCCCAAGAGTGTGTGTCGGGTTGTTATAGAGGCGCTGTGTGTGTTTTCATCGCGCTCACATTCTTTTGGTGTCCCCACTGAGGATCTTATTCAAGTACCTTCTGCTTCGAGCTTCAAGCTTCAAGCTTCGAGATTCGGGATTACAGGTTACAGGTTACTGGGACAAGTACAGGTACAAGTGATTCACACAGGTACATGTAGCTGGAGTACAATGATATACTAGCAGTGATGTCACTTGCAGTTGTTGTGGGTATGCATCACTTGGCGCCTATTTGAGCGCATTGTCTGCTGGATTGTACATTACTTGTGGAAACTGCCATTGTACGCATTTGTGGAGCCATACTTGGTTGTATTTGGCAATCCCAGCCATTTCTGAGACTTGGTCTGGAAGATAGTCATTTCCGAGACTTGACTATATGTGATTTGCATTAGCCTTCGTATGAGGGTCGATAGCGTGAGGTTTTAATTGAGCTGGGGGATTCTCAAATGTAGAGATCCTTTCGATGATACAGGTAGCTGGAGCACCTTTTTTGTGACCTCGCCATAGGCTATGTACAAGTGAGTCCTACTTGATGCTCGGGTTCTATTGTTGACAGTTTATGCATACATATACAGTCTATATTTTGGGTTCCTACTACTCTAGTTTATGCTGGTTTTTTGGTCTTTTGAGCCATTTATGATGTTATGCTGCTGAAATTTTGGCAAAATCAGAGGTTAAGTCAGGTGTGCCTTCTTGGGAGCTTCATGGTTGGCTTTAATGGATGATCAAAATGGCCCTCAATTCACTCCATTTCATTTAACTCAAAGAATCCAGATAAATGTTCATGTGTCCAGGAAGATTTTTTTCCAGCAACGCATAGTCTTTATGTTCGGGCCAAGAAGATTACGAGAGATCTTGGAATGTCCTTTGCCTGTTGTAATTCCGATGATCAACTATGAAAACTCATTTGATGTGCATGTGTTTGTCCTTATCTAAAGTTAAGCTCCATTGAAGTTTCTGGGGATTGGGTAGTCAAAAGTTTTGGGTTCTTGCACGTGTGTTCAAAGGGGTTCTCAAAGCATTGAAACTTGGGTAGCCATGGCTTTCTCTTATCCGGAGTTTCATGGAAGAAGTGATGAAGATGTGGAAGAATTTTTGGAAAAGATGGAGGTTGCCTGCATTAGCAACCAGATTCATGACCCTGCGCAGATGTTACGCCTTCTCCAAATTTGTTTCAAGAGTGATGCACGAGTTTGGTCTAAAGCATTTGAAGAGAAGTTGCGTGTGGCTGATCCACCTGTAAGGTTGAGTTGGGACAATCTACGACATGGGTTGGAAGTGGAGTTTGTGAAGATAGAAGATCCTGACAAAGTGTGGCAAGAAGTACAGGCTTTGGTGCAAAAGGAAGGTGAGCCAGTAGATGTGTACATACGTAAGTTTTCATTGGCATGGGATCGAATGTGCAAGGCCTTAGCACCACAGGTACCTCCGCCTGACATGATGAAGAAGGATAGGTTCTTAGCTGGTCTTTGGGAGAATATACGTTGGAGAGTGGAGCTAAAGAAGCCTAGGACATATGAAGATGCACTAGAGGTATCAAGGAACAAAGAGTGGAAGTTGAGGAAAATGAGCCAGTTTAGGGTGGAGTCTTTGCCCATGAGGTCTGAATTTCAGCCCATAGAGTCTTTACAAGGTCGCATGTCAGGGGTTCATCACGAACCAGTGGTTCCTGTTACTACTCAGGTTATGCCAGTAGTGGTCACTACAGCAGTGCAAGATGATGGGCTAAGGCAAGACATGAGGCAAATGGTAGATTTGATGAAGAATCTCAGCCTAAACATGCTAGGTCAAGTGGGAAATAATCGAGGTCGAGGAAGTTTTGCAAATCAGCCAGGAGGTGAAGAAAGGCCTAGGAATGGTGTTGGACAAAGCAATGGTAGGTTTTGGAGGCAGACGCCCACATGATATAGTTGTGGAGAGTTGGGTCACATCAGCCCGTAATGTGATAAGCCACCAAGGATGGGGGGAGACATGTATCCATTACCAAGATAGGTGCTAACTAGGTCAAATGATTATGGCATCGAAATTAAGGGAGACGAAGGAACCAGTGGACTGACCCTGGAGGAAAAAGGGAAAGACAAAAGTGCTAAGTGTAGTCACCTTGGAGAAGGCATCAAAGCTAGAGGATACATTAGTGATGCCTATTGGGAAGAGGACCACAGAGGATAAGGAAGGAAGAAGTACCCCAGGTCCTAGTAAGAAGAAAGGAAAGATCCATGAAGGTGAGGATGTCAAGGCCATGAGGAAAAGGAGAGCTCGTCGAAAGTTTCATGTTTCAGATTTTCCACTAGGGGATGGGCAATTAAGCTATGACTTGAAGGAGGATCTGACGAGCAGGAAGGCAGATGTTACTTTTGGGCAGCTTATAGAGATGGTGCCTAAGCTAAAGCGACAGTGGAAGAGGATGGTTAACCCAATGGAGGAAGAGCCAGAGAGAGGTTCAGTAAAGGTGTTGGGAATGGATGAGCTACCAGACATTTGTACAATAGTAGATGTGTGGCATAAAAGGAAAAATTTGGGACAAGGTTATGTGGATGGCGGAGCCCAAATATGCGTCATAACAAACTCATGCGTTAAGAAGATGGGTCTCACAGTGGCTGGGGTGTCAGGTTTTCGGATCAGATTGGCAAACCATCAAAAAGTAAAATGCTTGGGTGTTGTAAAGAGCTTAAAAGTGGAGGCATATGATTCAAAGGCAGTGGTTGATTTTCATGTGATGCCAGCAGGGTTGGGAGACTATCCTATTATACTGGGCAGACCATGGTTACGTGCAGTGGGAGCTGTTCAAGATTGGCCACATGGTACGATTAGCCTCTATGGAAAGACAGGTACCAAGAAGCTTTATAATATGGACACAAGGAAACGATTAGAGGAGCTTTATGAAGATGAGGATGAGTCTAGTGATGAAGACTCTTCCACGGTGACAGATGAGGACAGTGATAGCACTACCAGCAGTGATGAGGATGCTGATGTTGCATTTCTTTTGATGGACAAAGAAATACAGGTGTTTGGTTTAGTTGCATTTGCGAATGAGGTTGAAGATGAAAGTGAAGGGCCTTATGAAGTGATTGAAGGGCTGATGCAAACCAAGGTTGAGTTGTCAAAGAAGCATGAATTGATGACACAAATGATCAGTGGGGGAGACCTCTCAGCTATGGAGAAGGGAATATATTTGCACATGCTGGCTAGTTTTCCCGATTTGTTCATTACTTCATATGAAGAGATCAAAGGGTTCAAGGGCGAAGAGATGCATATAGAGCTGAAAGAAGGTGCTAAGCCAGTGCGGCAAAGGCTAAGAAGGATGGGTCAAGAGCAAATGGAAGCATTGCGAGAAGAGGTGGACCAGTTGTTGAAGGCAGGGTTCATAGTCCCTGTGGAGACCATAGAATGGGTGAGTCCAGTTGTAGTCAGCCCAAAGAAGGATGGGAAGTGGAGAATTTGTGTAGATTTTAAACCCTTAAACGCAGCCACTAAGAAGAACCCATATCCTCTTCCATTCATCGATCAGATCTTGGATTCAGTGGCAGGTTATGAGAGGTACAGTGTGTGTGATGGTTTTTCAAGCTATTTTCAATTGAAGATTGCTCTTAAAGACCGCACAAAGACCACTTTTATTATGCATGGGGTTGCTATTGCTACACAGTATTGCCATTTGGGTTGTCAAATGGACCTTCCTTCTATCAAGAGAGAGCAAATTGGGTGTTGGAACCATTCATTGGTAGTTGTGTTAAAGCTTTTATGGATGACTTCTGTGTTTATAGCAGTAGGGCTGAACACCATGAGAAGCTGCAGATGGTATTGGCTCGATATGATGAATGTGGAGGACATCTACATCCAAAGAAATGTCATCTAGCACAACCAAGGGGGAAGTTATTGGGCCATATGGTGTCAGAAAATGGCATTGAGGCTGATCCAGATAAGGTTAAGTCTATTATTCTTCTTCCATCACCTACGAGTACGAAGCAATTGGCAACCTTTATACACAAAGTGAAGTACATGGCAGGATTTATTCCATTGTCTTCTCAGATTCTTTATCCATTACAACAAGTGGCAAATCATGATCCATTGCAATGGGATGACAAGTGTGAAGAAGTGTTTCAAGAGGTGAAAGAGGTGTTAGGGGGTTTGTCAGCCATGCAGGCTCCTGATTGGGAGAAAGTTTTTTATGTAAATCCCTCAGTAGAGGATGATGCCATTGGAGCCATGCTATTGCAAAAGGGGAAGGGCAGCCATTATATGAGGCCAGTGTATTGTGCAAGCCGAGTGATGTTGGTAGCGGAGAGAAAGTTCTCGGAAGAAGAGCTAGTGATGGCCAGTGTAATATTTTCTTGTCAACGATTTCGTCATTACTTGCTACCACGGCCTTTTGTTTTCTTGACGAGTTATGCCTTTTTGCCACAATTAATTAATGGTACTAACATGTCAAATGTGGTGAAGAAATGGGTGATTGAGCTGCAAGAGTTTGAGTTCTCTTTTCTAGTGGAAGATAGTACAAGGGCTACCCTAGCTGATATGTTGACCTACAAGGAGAATCCCCTTATTGTTAAGGAAGAAGTGGTGAGAAAGGTAGGTTAAGAAGTGGCACAGATCAGCAATGCACATGTGTTGTTCTTTGATGGTTCATACAGAAAGAGCCATGATGCAGCTTTAGGGGGTATAGCACTTTATGATCCAGAGGGGAAGCTAGTATGCAAGAGAGGGTTCAAATTGGATGCTCATAGTAACAATGAGGCTGAATATGCTACTCTAGAAGCTAGATTACACATTTGTTTAAAGCATGGGGTTCGACGGTTGAGCATAAAAGGTGATGCCTTGTTAGTGGTGAAGCAAGTGCTGGGTGTGTGGAAGAGCAAGAACACCTCATTGAAGGAAATGTGCTTCAGAATTAAAGTCCTGTTAAAAAAGTTCGAAGCATGGAGCATCAGACACATTGAACGTGCTCTAAATGGAGAGGCACATGAAGCAACTCAAGGCATGATTGGGGAGCTATTTGTGTTGAGGACCACTTTACCTCTTTATCATGGCCGGGAAAGTTTGGGTCAAGAAGAGGAGTTTTTCCTAACAGGAATCATTCCAAAGGAGATTCAAAAGTCTAAGAAGTATGGCTTTGTGCGTAGAGAATATAGGTACAAATTGATTGGTGATGTCTTATACATGAAAGGGGCTGATCTCGTGTTGAGACATGTACCTTGGCGGGAGGAGCTTTACAGAGTGTTGGAAGAGAATCATGAAGGCGCATGTGGTGCATTAGGGAATTTCGGAGGTCATTTGGAGGGCCTTCTAAGAAAATGTATTTTTTGCACTCTCTCTCTAAAAAAAATGGCAAATAATAGAGCTGATTCTTTCATAGTAAAAGTTCAAAAAGTGTACTTTAAGTAGATTCCTTACTCTTCTGAACATTCGTTCGTAGTGATTGAGGGATAATCCTCTTTTCAGTTGCATTAAATGAACCTCGTCAATATGGAGGGAATGAGGCTAACATGGAGGGACGAAGGCGCAGCCGCTATTCACTTTCCATTAAACCTACACATTTTGCTAATGGCGCACTCCTCAAATGGCACAAATGTTACCCAGAAACGAGCCAAATATCACCTTCAAATTGATTTGGACAATGAGTACCAACCATTGATTAAGCGTAGTAAAACAAACACACATATACCTCCCGCTTCCATAGACACGCTCAGAGCTCAGGGAGCTAAACACATAGATATCTAGACGAGAGGCTCTCTCTACCCTAAGAATCCAATGACTAATGCGTCTCCACCGTTTGTCAATCCTACAAGCTTATTGACCTTTGCTGGTGATGGAGAAAAGGGCCTTCTGGGTTATTGTAAATCTCTTACAAGAGAAGCTGAAACTTACAAGGGCATTCTCCAAGCTCAACAATGTGAGATTGTTCGCCTTTCACATTTACATTCTACAGATCAGGTTACCATTTTGCAACATAAAACAGAGGTACAAGAACTGAAAGGAAAGGTGCGAAGTTGTCAAATGAAGAACACCATCTTGGGTGGTCGTATCTGAAAGAAGAAATTGCGCAATCTTGAAACATTGCAGGTTGCATCAGGAGGTCTCAAGAAAAGAATCCAAGCATTAAGGTGATGCTTCTTGGTTGGCTACATTGTCTTAGTTAAGTAATCTTTTTGTTTTTTCTTGTTATGCATTGTTTTCATGTCCCTAGATAGTGTTAGTGAAGCAAATTTTCTGTTATTTACTTATGCATTGTCTTCATGTAGAGATTCAATCTATCCTGACAAGGAAAACATTGACCCCAAAGCCAATATAGGAAAGAGATTGAAGCCACTTATAAGTAGAAGCCTGGCAGCAGATATAGTACATGACAAGAAGATTAAGGTCCTACAACGAAATGTAGTGGACCGCTTTATTTCAGAGAACTCGGTTCCTGCAAAAGAGATACAAGGCACACTTTATTCACTTGGTGTAAGCAAAAGAGGATATTCGGCTATCCAAAATTCTGTCTCATCCATCTTTGTTAGGAAGGGTATAAAATCCAAAGTTCTACCATCAGCCTCAAGTGTTTGGAAAGAGAGGCTTCAGCTTCAGGAGGCACATGGAGACTATCTTGGACAGCCCTTTCATATTAAAGCAACTTATAGTGGCCATGGAGAAAACATGGCATATGATGAGTTCAATAATATTTTTATGGACCTGCAGACATTACAGAAGAGAATGGTGGAGTTTTACAACATCACATTTGAAGAGTCACGAGGGGTATTACATTTTGTGTTAAAACTGGATGAGTGTGAGCTTGTTAAAGAGAAAAATCTAGAGTGTGTTACTATTACTTTAATGAATAGAGCCCTCTCAAAGTGTCCTAGTGATGATCCTTTATATTTTAGTGTTCAATCAGAATCTACCATATGGTGGCTTGGTGCGTTTGAGGTAAGTGAGATTCTCAGGTAAGCTCAAATGTTCACATCTACTTAAGTCTCATTTATTTTTTGTTGCAGGTAAAGAAAGAAGATCATGAGATTCTATATTGGGTGTTCCATCGAACTAATATTCCGGAGGTGATTGATCGACAGACTAACCAGGGATAGGTACTACCTCTAGATGGAAGGGGAGACTTTCAAGTTCAGTGGCATATTGCAGGTGACCTCAAAACATTAAAGTGCATGTATAATTGTGGAATGGGTGCAATGGCAAAGTCGCCATGTTTGTTCTGCATGGAGCCTGCAAAGGTCATGGACCCAAAGTGGTGGAGAAAAGCTCCAACACGTCACATTGAGGATCCTGCTTTTCGACCGGTTTTGAAAATACCACTTGTGAATGTCCACATTTGTACAATGCATGCCCTTTGTAGAATTGTGGAGAAATCGGTCTACTTATATATCTGGTTTGCTTGGAAGATTAAGAACTTGGCAGAACGACAAGTAGCCCTGCAGTGCTTAGAAATGGTACTGTCGGATATGGGGCTTCATGGTGGCAATGTGAAAATCTAGCGGGATGAAAAGAGATCAACCGCTGAGAAGGATGTCCCATGCAAACTATCCATCGGTGGGGTGAAGGCACGAAGGTTTTTATCTAAACCCCAAGGTACAAGAGATCCGAAGCTAATAAAACATGGAAAAATATATAACACATATTATGTTAGCAAGGTAGAGTATCAGAGCGGGAAAAAGCTACATATTGCAGTCAAAGACCAAGAACCAACTACTCGTAACGCGAAGGCTGAGGTTTGGCGATCAATAGACATCCTATTTTTGATGTGCGACAAAGATGACTGGTCACAAGGTGATATGAACAAGTTCAAGGAGAATCTCAACCTTCTGAAAAAATCATTCAAGACAGCATGGACAGACACCAAGATTACTCACTACATGGTATTATCATGTATTTCATTCTCTCTTATGTGCAAATATGTGAGTGTAAAACATTCTAACTAATCTGTTTTCATATCCAACACATCATCTTCAATCATTTACCATATTTTATACAAAAGTATGGGAACCCGGAAATATGGAATACCCAAGGGATGGAAAAGTCTCATTACATGGCGAGAAATGCTTATTTCAGGCACACACGACATGGTGGCTCTCGAATCAAGGCTAACAGTTTGAGAGAACTATTTGAATGGTTCTATCGTAGAGTCATTCATCGAATGCAAGCAAAAGAAGTCTTGGCAAATTCAGCAACAGCACAAGCCATTAGACATTTACAACAACAAAAAGTTAAAAGATCAATGGCATACAACAACTCCGGAGCTCGTGAAAGTCAACGAAGGTGGAGAGAGACAATGGTGTATGTGAATCACAAGTGGAGAAAGATACTCTGAGTGGATGACATTGTACAAAATTTATGTAATACATGATCTTATACAATTGCTACTTGAAGTGTATCAAGATTTTGAAGGTTCAATTTTGTTTTTTGGCACGTCACCCTTGTAACGAATCATGAGATGTTTGCCATACTCTAAAAGTTCATCTGGGTTTTGTCTACCAAGAGCTAGTGCCATTGCTAGGTAGGTGTAGTAATACGCTGCTTGACCACCTGTATAGCCCGGGCAGT
>NC_140950.1:129626558-129786558 GCF_014529385.1 Adiantum capillus-veneris | reverse complement strand
CCTTCTGCCTTTGCCTCTATCTCTCTCTCTCTCTCTTTCTGTCACAGTATATTGCATATCTAGCTCTGTCTTAACAAACAACACACACATACAGTCACAAACACAACACACACACACACACACACACACACTCACAAACACACAGACACACAAATAAAACATACACACACACACACACACATACAAACACACACACACACACACACAGAAACAGACAAATATAACATACACACAAACACAGAGAGACACAAATATAACATACACACCAAAGACACACACACTGACAAACCCAGAGACACACAAATCTAACATACACACACATACACACACAGATACAGACAGATATAACATACACAAAAACACACAGAGACACAAATATAACATACAGACACACAGACACACAGAGACACACACACACACATACAGAGACACACACACACACTCACAAACACACACACACACACACACAAATATAACCTACACACACACACAAATACAGACACACACACACACACACAGAGCCTCTCTCTCTCTCTCTCTCTCTCTCTCTCTCTCTCTCTCTCTCTCTCTCTACTAAAGGCGCACGTAGAGAGGCATTACCGGTGTGCATGTCTCTATGCGCACCGTTAGTACTGTGCATTGACCAGTGTATGTGTGAGTGTTATAGAGAGAGGATGTAAGGCGGGGGAAAGAGAGAGAGAGAGTGAGTCTTTCTTTTACCTTATACTAACGGCGCGCGGAGGTGTTTTTTGAGGTCAAAACATGCTCCACGCGCACCTTTAGTAATGGGAGTCTCTCATGCTAAGCGATAGAAAGGAGAGAGAGAGAGAGAGAGAGAGAGAGAGAGAGAGAGAGAGAGAGAGAGAGAGAGAGAGAGAGAGAGAGAGAGTCCTCTTTTTGTATACAGTGAAATGACTAGAACAAAAGCCAGTGCAAGGAAGGTAGGCAAGGGACCATGATTAGCAGCTAAGGCAAGTAGCAGATTTGCAACCCCAAAGAAAAGACCTGGAAAACCCAATAAAATTATGAAAGGTCCAAGGGTGAAGAAGTTACAAACCTGCATGGGACTTTTTAGAGAAATCAGAAAGGCACAGAAATGTGTAGATTTATGCATACCAAAGCTGCCCTTTCAGAGGATGGTGAGGTCCATATGTGAAGAAGCTACCTGGGGGCACCAAAAGGTGGAAGGTGGTGGCATTAATGGCTCTACAAGAAGCAGCAGAGGACTTCCTACTAGAGTACTTCAGTGACATCACCATTGTTGCAGCCCATGCCCACAGGGTTACTATAATGGACAAAGATAGTGAGACACTGAAAAGAATAAGGTGGAGGTATGACAAACTACTGGTCCCCAATGTCTGCACGGATAAGAAAATGAGGGAAATTTTGTTATACCCCCCTGAGCTAGTGCCACAACTCACAGTTGTAGATGTCACACATGATGTGAATACAAGGGCAAGGGCAGAGACTATTGCTCGCCAAACAGAGGACATGAGGGAAGCACAACTTAAGGAGAAAGCAAAAGTAGTAGTGGAGTCCCAGAGGAAAACAGAATGCAATGTGACCCTGTCCATAGAGGCAAGCAATCAAGAAACTCTACTTTCAATGAAGGATGGTTTGCTTGCAGAGATACCATTTGTAGATGGAGCCAGAAAGCTAGCTCTGGAAAAAGTGGACATTAATTTATTACAGAATCCAGATGCTCAGATTTCAGACACAATTATCTATGCTTGTCTTAAGTAAGTGTTACTATCTTGCTATCTTTGAAAACTCAGATAATAGGTTTGCTAACTCAGGTAAACTCTCTACAGCCTGATCAAAAGTCAACTCCCACTGCACACCCACATAGAGGTGTTTCTTCTTGATCCACAAATTTCAGTGATTATTAGAAAAAAGAACAGTCCATCTGGGACCTTTGAGAGTTGGTTTCTCCACTGTGCTATGCTGGAAGTTACTGTCATCATCTTTCCATATGAGAACAACCATCACTGGAGTCTCATATGCCTTGATGTTGACCAACCAGCAGTGTGGGTGTTCAATTCAATAAAAGAAACCCACCCTGAAATTAGGCTGTAAGTGTTTCTTATAGATATCCATGTAAATTTGAAGCCTCATGCTAACATCTTGACGCTGCTTTGTGCAGTTGTATAAAGAGGTTGTTGCTTGCCTATGGCAAGCTATGTGGAAGGTATGAACTATACAAGGCCCCAATCAAAGATGTACCTGTCCCAAATCAAACCGATGGAAATTCTTGCGGCCGGAGATGTCTTCTCCATGCAGAATATGTCCTGCAAAGCTACTTTGCATTAAAACCTTTCATGACTAAGGTAACCATTTGGCAATGCATTCAGTCAGTTTTGGTTTAGTTTATAAAAGAATTCTCACCATGTGGTCTTTCAATTTTGCAGAGTGCTTTAAAAAACTACACATATGATTATTTGCAAAGATACCAGGTAAGTTTAATACAGCACCTGCTTACTATGTCTAGCCCCAGAGAGCTTGAAGATAGCGGCTTGGATGACCGCACTATTGATATGACAATACATGACATGCCACCACGACAAACCCCTGCATCCGATACAGTGGAATCACAACGGGTTGAGGGTGTCATATCAGCAAAAGATGAAAGAGCCGAGGATGCGGAAAGGTCAAATGAGCATATGGAAGGTGCTAGTGTACAACAAGAGGATACAATGAAAGAGCCAAGTCAGCCAGTGGAGGAGCCAGAAGAGCCTATGGATGAAACCCAAGATGAGGAGAGCAGGCCTATAGATGAGCAAAAGGATATGGATGAGGAAAGAAGGCCTAGGGATGAGCAAATTGATATGGATCAGGCAAGGATGTATGAGGCAAGCCGGTCAACTGAGGGAGAGGAAAAGACCTTGAAGGAAACCTTGAATGAGGCAGACAGCCATGGGGGAGACCCCTGATGAAGATGTGAATGATGAAGCTAAAGCAGAGGAGAGCAACAACGACATCAACACTACAGAGACCCAGTATGGACCCTTGCTACCTATAGATACGGTTGTTCCGGTAATTTCTATTCAAGTATGGAAAAATATGTTCAGCTTCTAACTACTTATATGTACTTGTCAACTTTTACAGAGGTTGATTATCTTGGACGTCAATGGATTGTTGTTGATGCGCGTGCCTCTCGGTGACACAGAACCCTTTGAGGATTTGCAAACGTTTCGGATGGGAACTTGTCGAGTCGTGGTTCGTCCAGGAACCAAGGAATTTATTCAGTTTCTTCTTCCGCGCTTCAGAGTTGCCATATGGTCTTCAATGCAAAGGCAAAACTTGTCGCCACTAGTTACAATAGTTTGCAGTGTATGCGGTGCTCACAGGTCAGATTTTGCCTTTTTGTATGATCAAAGAAAATGCGTTACCGTTGAGGGCCACTACCACCCTAAAAAACCACACTTACCTCTTTTGTACAAACCGTTTAGCCAAATCGGTGTACCCTTTGATACAACTAATACACTACTGATTGATGATACTCGTGAAAAGGGAGAACTAAATCCGCCGGGAACAACTATCTCACCACCTTCTTTCGAGGGGCATTCCTTCGATTTTTACCTTGAAGACATTTTGATTCCATACTTACAGAAATTGTATCTCAGTCCATTGTTCACGGACGAGCTTGTACTTTCCAATGAATTAGATGACTCTTCTATCATGTCTTTGTCTTGTCTAACATTGAGAGAGAGAGAGAGAGAGAGAGAGAGAGAGAGAGAGAGAGAGAGAGAGAGATTTGACATGGTAAAGAAATGTATTTCAAGCACACTTTTTCACAGGGCACAATTGACAAATGAGCTCAATAAACTTCATGTATTGAAAGTCATTTGTATACACTTGGGTTCACAAGAATATCTGTTACATTGACACTACTTCAACTCGACCATCCAACTCTTTGCACAATATCTTTTTCCCTTCGCCGCATCACCTTACGGCCAGCTAGGAAAAAGAAAAATCTGATAGGTCCCTGTCCATTGACTCTTCAATTATGTCATGCCACAAATGTTGAAGACTGCATAGCTCCCTTATTGTAACCACCAACAGTAGGCCATGCTCTTTGTTAATCACTTCCACATACACAGCAGGATTATCTTCCAAACCTGCAGAAACTTGGTCCATAGGAATGTACTTACCATTGAGCATTTGTGATCGCATATACAAAAACGAGAGTAACAGTGATTGGCTTGCAATCATGTACTTGACAACTAGAGTATCAAGCGCGACCTCGAACCGTAAACCAATCTCTTCCTTTACATACCATCCTCTGTCAAGAAGTTTGTCACAGGATGACTGCTGAAATGACTTGCACATGAACATAGTTTTCGTAACACGGATGTTGTAGCTATGAAACAACTCTATGAAGAGTGCAACAGGACAAAAGTTTGCAATTCTAACCATTTTGGTGGGAATAGAGCTACGTAGAGACCTCTGTATATCCTTGTAGAGCTTACTTCGCATTGCCTCTGGCGAGTCCACAGTGTTCTAATCGGTTGGTAGAGGCACTTTCACCAACATGCCATTCTTATTCCCTGAGCTGAGTTGGTAGAAGTGGTCATAAAAAAATATTCCCTCATCAGCCAGGCTTTTGCTGCTCCTCCCTGAATACTGTAGAGAACCAATGTGGGCATGAACAACATGGAAGAGGCCTATTATGTACTCCACAGGCTCCCATTGATCATAAGAAGAGGGATAAACATCGGCAATATATATAAGAAGAGTTAAATTAAGAGTATCAATAAGTAAAAATGACAAATCTAATGTAATTGAGCTGTGAAGAATGGAGACATTGCTCATAAGAAGCGGGAGAAACATTGCAAAATATATAAGAAAAGTTATAATGAGAGTATCAGTAAGTTCACATGTCAAGAGTACTTACAATTGCAACGTGGTTGATGTATATCTGATACATTTCCACCGTTTGCTATCACCTCTGGATGGGTAAACACATGCTGAACAAGAACTTCCTTTACAGATCTTTTGCCGATTTCAACTTTGAAATCCAACACTATGGCCTTCCATGCTGAGCGGTAAACGTTGATACCACTAGACCTCTTGGGTCTTCTTGGTTTCATGAGGACCCATGAACCTTTGTTTATCCTTTGTCCAGCCCATTGGTTCTCTGCACTTATTGAACTTGATATTGTAATTGAGGATATGCTACTACTTGGCCTTCTAGGCAAAGTGCAGCTGTTGGTTGTTGGTGTGAGAGACAGTAAACACCTGGAGCTTCTTGGGCGAGAAGACGTGGAAGCCATAGCTCTCAGAGAAAAGCTTTAGTGGAGGGAGATTCACTTTGAAAGCATTCTAATGGAGGGAAAGTGTTTTAGAATTCCAATATCTTGTGCGGGCTTAATGGTCACCCTCCAGTATGTTAATGACCATAAGAGAATATCAGAAGTGGGACCACATGCAAGCACCTAAAAGCTCGGTAAAAGGAAGGAAATTACGATGCTACAATCCTAGATTCGTGAAAGTTCTATGCTATTTCCCTATTTTTTGAGTCTTTCCACGTACTTTCCTACGTAACGTAGCCTTCGTGCTCATTGGACGCGCTCTATTTTTCTCTCTCTTCATATGGACCTCCAAATGACCTCTGAAATTTCCTAATGGACATTTTTCTCTAAAGATCACCTTGCATAAGATTTTGCAAGAGGGGTATGTATGGCCTAGTTTGCACAAGGATGTTCACCATTGGTGTAGGTCTTGCAATAGGTGTCAAGCATTTGGGAAGAGAGTGTTGAAGCCAGAGCTACGAAAAACCATTATGGCGTTTGAAGTGTTTGAAAAGTGGGGGATTGATGCAATAGGCCCGTTACCTATCACAAGCAGGGGCAAAAGCTATATCTTGACGGCAGTGGACTATCTCTCTAGATGGGCAAAGGCTATAGCAGTAAAACAGATCATTGCAAAGGATGTGGCAAAATTTGTGTATGATGAAATATGTTGCAAGTTTGGGGTGCCATTAGAGCTACTTTTAGATAAGGGGCTAGGATTTAGAGCTAAACTGCTAGACTTCTTATGCACAAAGATGAAGATTAGGCACCAGCATACCACTCCTTATTACCCGCAGTGTAATGGCTTAAATGAAAGATTCAATGGTGAGTTGGTACAAATTCTTTCTAAAGTGACAGAGCACCAAGGAAAGAATTGGGATTTGGAATTTCCTAGTGCATTATGGGCTTACCGTACTTCGGTGAAGACAGGTACAGGGTTTACTCCATTTCATTTGGTGTATGGAAAGGAAGCACTATTGCCTGTGGAGGTAGAGTTGCCTGCGGTCAAGATGTTAGAGAAGTTGCTTGGGCCGCCTAGTGATGCATTCAAAGAGAGGCTCTTGCAGTTACAAGAGGTCAGCTAGTTGGATAGGATGAGCGCATTGGAGTATTATGGGCAGATGCAGGATAAGGCTTTGGCAAAGATAAATGAAAAGGTCAAAAGTAAGGGTATCAAGAAACATGACTTGGTTTTGCGCTACAACAATAAGCTGGACAACACCTTCCAAAAGAAGTTTCAAATTAAGTGGGAAGGCCCTTTCAAGGTAGTGGAGTGTTTTCCAAATGGCACATATCAGCTGGAAAACCTGGATGGTGTTCTACATAAGTCAAGGGTAAATGGATTGCGTCTTGAATTGTATCATGCTGGATTGATGATGGTGGAGCAAGATGAGCTGTCTCCGGATAAAACAGTGTTGGTGAGGGATGAGGAGACCTGTGATGCACCAGTCTCATATCTCTCTTTGCTGCTACTGATCATGAATGATCTAGTAGGCTAGGGGAGGGGCAAATTATGTCAGGATTTTTTTGGAGCAAGGGATTACGCATATGTACATACACATGCATGGTGCATCAAATAAAGAATTGCCCATTTTCCAGAGCCAGGTGGTTACGTGGGGCCCACATGTGTACAGGTAGGACAGCATGTACATAGTGCATCGATTTTCACTATCACCAGTACCAGTATGTTTTTTCTACAATAATCAGGAGTTTATAGCGCGTAAAACTTCTCAAGGAATCTATCCGCGGGCCGACGACATGAGGTAAGCACGTGCGTCAGATGGCATCTAGTGGTGTCTGGAGGGCGAACGGGGTCAATATTTGCACACGGATGAGGACGGACACAACGTGGGTGTTTTCTTGTGATAGTTATGCAGAAAGGTCATCATTAGGACCACTTTTTGGGGCCACTTCACGTGGTTGCGAGACGCATTATTGAAAAGAACTGAGTGCCAGGTGTGTGGATGATGCAAAAAGGTGACAACTATGCACTGCGAGGTCAGTTTTTGGCCTTTTCGGGGCCCGTTTGAGGTCATCTAAAAGGCCAAGGGTGCCCAACTAATACAGCTAAGTGTGGAAACTGGAAAAACAGAGAGAAGACCAGAAAAAACGTGGAGAAGAGAGGAGGAACAGCCGCAGGTGTGTTTTGGGGGTTTTTGGAGCCGATTTTGGCCGTAAACTACTCATCCGAGGTCGGATTTGAGCACTTTGACATTGTAGACTGGGGTTTTGGGTCGTTCCGGACGCGATGGCGCTGTCCATTTTGCCAAATTCCTCACTCTTTTTTTGCTGTTTTTGCTGTGTAAGTTTCTCCTATGAGCGAAGTTTCTGCTCTAGTTTGTGATTGTATCTGGCTTATTTTACCCATATTGTGTGAGCTATTTGCCCCATTGGTGTTGGCCCAAGCTCAATTGTATCTAAACATCAGAAATTATCCTCTTTTGAGCTGAGTTTTTTGGGGGTGTGTGTGTGTGTGTGTGTGTGGAGTGGGCAAGTGGATAGTCTCTCTCCTCTCACTCTAGAGGTGTGTTCCCTATCTCGGCCAGGTGTGTTGTCTAAGCCGAGTGGTGCCCCATAGTGTGTGTGTGTATCTTCCCAAGAGTGTGTGTTGGGTCATTATAGAGGTGCTGTGTGTGTTTTCATCGCGCTCACAACGGGATTAGCAAGGCTAATTAAAATTTGCAAGTTCTCTCAATCTCAGGTATTTTTCTGACTATTCCTTTGACTGCACTGTGTCGCCATGGATTCAGATATCAATATGAATTATGATTTTGAGCAAAGTATGCCTGATCCTGCTGGCCTGCGGCTGGATGCTCTCAAGGAGAGTACCCTCAATGCTACGATAGGTGATGACACTTATGAATTGATCGACATTCAAGAATTTCGTGCAGTTCAGACACACATACCAGTTATGGAAGGAAATTTTAAAGCTTTAAATAAAAATTTCACTAAATTATCCACATTAGTGATTCAAGTAATGCAAAAGCTATCCAAGGGTCTTACTAACACGCACATGCATGAGCACATTGCTACACAGGGGAAAGGTCCTTCTAATCAAGGGCAAGGTCCAATTGATGATACTTTGTACACTCTCACTAAAAAAGAGGTGGATGAGTTGTTGAAAAACACCAAACCGGTGACTTTTAAGGGAGAAGACCGAGACTGCAATAAGGATGCAGTAAATTTGTTTCTCAGCAAGTGGGATGGAATTCATGCCTTATGGCGTACTCCGGACGCAGTCAGAGCACTGCAAACAAGCCTAACTATGGAAGGCAACGCCTACAAATGGTGGATGTCTCTCAAGGAGAAGAATATCATACCACAAAGTTGGGTAGCTTTTGAAGCTATGTTTCGCAAAGAATTTTTGCGTACAAATGAGGCTGAACGGAATTGGACGGCTTGGGACATGTGTTCCATGCACCAATATCCATCATTACTTGAACATATATCTCACTATCGGGATGTTATCCTCAAGTTGGAAGGACTAGATAAATTTCAGCAAGTACGGGGATTTATACGTGGTTTGACACCAAAGCTTAAGAAGCACGTCAAGACCCAAGACCCTAAAAGACTTGACGAAGCCATAGTGAAAGCACATATTCACGATGATCCAGATGAAAAGAAAGCTTATAATCCGCACGTGTCTGCTAATACACATGGTAATACACACAAACAGTATGGGCACAATAAAAAGAAATGTATAGTAGCCAAGTCAGAAGAATCTAAAAAACCCAAGGGGTCCAGAGGTCCTCTCTCTCCTGAGGACTTTGATAAAGCTAAGAAAGAGAAATTATGTTTTCAATGTTTAGGAAGCGGTCATGGCAAAGAGGATTGTCCCAAGGGGAAATCTACTACCCATATATGGCAAGGAGAAAGCAGTGCACACGGTGCAACTGCTACCTCTTGAGTCTTCCTCACGATTCTCTACAATGGGAGTAACACACACCGAGGTGGTGCATGAATGCTGTCTCACAACTTCCATGTGGCAATAGACCTTCGTACCACATGAGTTAGTACATATGCACAAATCTCTACAAGGACACAAGGTGTGCATCTTGGTAGATGATGGTGCCACTCACAATTTCATCAATTACGGATTTATGAAAAAACTCAAATTGCCTCAAACTCGGAGTACCCACCGCTACAAGGTAGCAATGATGAATGGACATGATACCAAAATCTAGGATACTCAAGTCCGAGATGTTCCGTTGGAAGTACAAGGTTACTCCACATCCTTGGATTTTCAGGTTATGAACATGGAGAGGGCAGATGTGGTCCTTCGTAGAGAATGGTTGCATAGCCTAGGACCATCACTGAAGCGTAGCTATGAGCACAACAGCTTGATGTTCGAATCCCATGGCGCACATGTGTTGTTGTTAGGAGAGAAGGATGTACCTTTTTCACCATTGATAAGTATCGTTGAGCTTATGCAGCTCGTTTTTGATAATGAAATATATCAAGTTTTCTTGTGTTACTCATTGTCTCATTTTCTCTCTAACATTGAATCTATTGAACATTCCTCAATGCCGCATGCTTCTCTCTCATCTCTTCCACCAATGGCTACTTCCAAACAAGCAAACATTGCTAGTGAGTTACAAAAATTATTAAAGGAATTTCAAGATATTTTTCCTAATGATTTTCCACCAATATTACCACCGACACGATCGATGCAACATAGCATAGATGTGGTTGCATGCTCTAAACCTATTAGTAAACCGCCCTACCGTATGAGTTACTCTGAAGCTGCTGAGGTGGAACGTCAGCTTGATGACTACCTTAGCAGAGGGTTTATACAACCCAGTTCTTCACCATGGGCTTCTCCTATCCTATCAGTGAAGAAAAAAGACGGCAGTATGCACATGTGCATAGACTACCGTGGGTTAAATGTGGTTAAGGTTAAAACAAGTACCCATTGCCACAAGTGGATGAGTTGTGCGACAAACTCACTCATGCTCGTATTTTCACAAAAATAGACATGCGGTCAGGTTATCACCAAGATCGTACTCAACTTGCTGATATACCCAAAACTGCATTCCGAACAAGGTTTGTACACTACGAGTTTTTGGTGATGCCCTTTGGGTTAACCAATGTGCCCGCAACATTCATGACACTTATGGATAGTGTCTTGAAGCCGTACTTGGGCAAATTTATCATCGTTTTTCTCGATGATATTCTAGTCTATAGTGCTTCTGAAGAATAACACTTACAATATCTTAGACAGGTGTTCGAGTTGTTACGAAAAAATAAATTATATACCAAAGAATCTATATGTGATTTTCTGAAAGAATAAATTCACTATCTGGGGCATGTTATTTCAACTAATGGGCTATATATGGATCAGTCCAAAGTGGATACAATTCGGCAATGGCCTTCTTCTAAAAATCTAGAAGAGTTACAGTTTTTTTTAGGATTTGCAGGTTTTTACCGCAGGTTCGTTAAAAACTATGCTACTATTGTTGTTCCCATGACGGATCAACTGAAAGGCAAAGGCAAAGCTTTTCAGTGGGGACCCGCTCAACAAAGCAATTTCGAAAGCAAGAAGCTTGATGCAGCTCAGCAGAACTACTCTGCTTATGAGCGCAAACTCTATGCAATAGTGTCTGCTTTTAAAACATGGAGGCATTATTTGTATGGTGCTCAGTTTGAGATTGTGTTTGACCATGAAAGCATCAAATGGTTTACACAACAAACATATTTTAGGGGTTGCAAATCCAGGTGGGCTGAGATTCTTGAGGAATATGACGCCAAGCTTCGGTATTGTAAAGGTCGATACAATGTGGTGGCTGACGCTCTAAGTCGTATGTTGGAGTTCAATTCTCTCTTGTTCACGGAACTTCGTAGTGAATTTTTGGATTCTCTCAAAGGAAAATATAAGCATGATGAAGAATATTCCAAAGTGTGGAGCCATGTACAAATGAGGGATCCTTCTCACTCTAATGATGGTAGTGTAATGCTAACCTCCACACCTAGTTCTCCTCTATCGAGTGATGAACTACAACGATGGAAGCATTTCACCACCGACAATGGGTACCTACTCCATAAGGGGAGAGTTTCTATACCGATGGACACAGACATTCGGCACCAAATTCTTTATGAATGTCATGATAGTCCAAGTGCAGGGCACCCGGGTATTAGAAAAACTTATGCTCTCATACGATGACAGTTTTACTGGCGAGGTATACATGGATTTGTTCAAGATTATGTCTTGCATTGCCAAAAATGCCAAGTTAACAAAGCAGAGCGCCTGAAAGCAGTACATCCTTTGGAGATTCCCAATGGAAAATGGGAAAGTATCTCTATGGACTTTATTGTGGGTTTACCAACCATTGTATGAGGTCATGACTCGGTATGGGTAGTAGTAGACCGGTTGACTAAACTATGTAATTTTATTACAACCAAATCGAAGGCTAAGACACCAAAACTAGCCAAGTTATTTGTGGACAATCTATACAAGTTGTATGGTTTGCCAAGTAACATTGTTAGTGATTGTGATCCCAAGTTTAACAGTCACTTTTGGAGGGCTATGTTTAAACAATTGGGTACACAACTAAACCTCAGTATAGTCGATCATCCAAAAATAGATGGTCAGACTGAACGAGTTAACCAAGTGCTAGAGGATATGTTAAGAGCATACGTCGTTAAAAAACAGTCAGGCTGGGAAGAATACTTACCTATTCTCAAGTTTTCCTACAATAGTGCTAAGCATGTCACAATTGGATTTAGTCCTTTCATGCTCATGTATGGGTTTCAACCTAGGTCACCTGTTACGGTGGGGTTGGCAACCGAAAATGATTTTCTCCAAGACCACATGGATATGCTGAAACTCGCTCGTCAGAATGTTCGACAAGCACAGGATCGTTAAGAAGTATGCTGATGAGAAACGTCATCAAGTTACCTTTGATGAAGGGGAGAAAGTATTTTTACGTGTGCCAAAACATTCAGAAAGTCTGAAAATTGGGCCAACACCTAAATTATCTCCCCGATATTGTGGGCCTTTTAAAATACTCAAGCGAGTAGGTGATCGTGCCTACAAATTATTGCTACAAACACATTCTCGTATTCATTCGGTGTTTCATGTAAGCCGTTTACGTAAGCGGTTACGTGGGGACGACAATTTCATTGACCAATAGATTTTGGTTGATTTCGTTGAACCTCCTACCTTACCGCATGAACCTAAATATGTTCTCGACTATCATGAGTTACGTACACACCATCATGTACGTCAACAAGCCTTAATCAAGTGGAAAGATTGACCTGAGGAAGGTGCTACTTGGGAAAACATTAGTGTTCTTAAGAAGAATTTTCCCACTTTTGTTTTCGAGGACAAAAACTCTTCTTTAAGGGGGGAGTAATGTCAAGAAAATGGCAAGGCCGGACTAGACAAGGGGAAGGCCGGGCTAGGCAGTGTGGAAAAGGAGTCCAACTAGGGCAAAGGGCTAGGAGCCATGCCATATAGTGGGTGGTTGGGAGGTGGAATCCTAGGTTCCAGTTCCCCTTGTCTAACAACCTACTTTCTAAGATCTTTTCAATGATATGCTGGTTGATAGGGTTTTGACAAAGCGTTTATGTATTTCACCAAGTTTCCCACCTGGACAAGAGAGGAAAAGTCAAACCTCCTTATAGGTCCCTTTTGAGATTCCAAATTTTACCTAATGTAATCAAGTCACATGATCAAGGAGAAGATCAAGAACTCCATAGCCACACATCTCATGAGATCTTACTAGGAGTGGTCTCAATCAATGAGAGTGAGGACCCTTATTCCACTGACACACTGTCTTATATACCTAGGGTAAAAATGTGCATGGTTCGAATTCCCAAGGCCATTTGGACTCCACATTTATTGTATCTACAACATAGGAACGCTAACTAAACTATTCTCTATAGCTTGGAGCTCTCATTGAGCCCGTAAACAATTATTACAATGGCTTGAAATAATTCAAAAAATTACAATACGTCACAGCCATTTTGGGAAAATGTGAAAAATGTGTAACTCTAATTTTTACTACTACTTTCTATTTTTCATTGATGTGAATTTCTAAGGCTTGGGCCTTTAGTAGATTTTGTTAGCTGACATTGGCTCAGTTAACATTTTCCACACCCAAGGAGGTATAATTTTAATAAGGGAGCAAGACAAAATCAACTTTCACCACCAAGAGTATGACCACCACCACCACCATTGAGGCAACCACAACAAGTACCACGCATCCAAATATTGCAATGACCTGTGCAACCACAACCTCCAGCACACTCCCTCAATACCCTTACTCCCACTACCAATCGACAACTAGACATTAATTGTCATCACTTTTGAAGGTAAGGGCAATATAGGAGAAAGACAAAAATAACTTTCACCACCAAGAGTACGACCACCACCACCACTGAGGCAACCACAACAAGTACCACCCATCCAAATATTGCAATGACCTGTGCAACCACAACCTCCACCACATTACCTCATTATAGCCTTACTCCCACTACCAATCGGCAACTACACAATAATTTTCATCACTCTTGAATGTAAGGGCAAGGTGAAAGTAGAGGAGCACATCAAAGGAGTGGCAAAAGGTAATACCATGGTAGAAGAAGTGTATTCCATGGGAGTAAAGCATTCTAGGCATGGTGAAGCTTCCTAAAGGGAAGAAAATAAAAATACCAAGAGAGGTCTATCATAAAGCTATCCAAGTCCTGACATAAAATTGACATTTTTGAATTTTTCTAGGTGAATGTTCTAAACCATATGATTTTAGTCAAGATGTCTCTCTGTAGGGCCCAAGGATCACTTGTCCCCAATTGCTCACCTGGCACCTAGGGTGAAAAGGAAGTGGATAGAGATGGTTAGCACAAGATGACTAAAGCCAAAGATAGCTAGGGCTATCTACATTAAGCTCAAGGAGGAAAGTAAACGTGTAGTGAAAAAACTTAGGCTGGCGAGGAGTAATTTAACAAGACGCCTTGCTCAAGGAGGTAAGGAAACTATTATAAGTAGGTTTCATCTACCCTCCTTTGGAAGACTCGGGGGGTTCTCTCCAGTGGTAGTCATGCCAAAGAAGAATGGTAAGTGGAGGGTTTGTATTGATTACAATCCTCTCAATGCATCCATAAAGAGGGACCATTTCCCTCTTCCTTTCCAAGATGAATATTCTTAATGAGGTAGTAGGACATGAGCACTACATGATTTGTGATGACTACTTAGGCTACTTACAAATCATCATCTTTCAATAACATCAAAAGAAGACAACCTTCGACACACCATGGGAATGTTGTGCTTACAAAGTTATGCCTTTTGGTCTCACTAATGCCTTGCCACTTTTCAACACTATGTGACATTTGTTTTCAGCCATTCTTTGCAAAGTCAATTCTTTTTTTTTTCTTTTTTTTTTAATAGCTTTGTCTCTTTTCATTTGGAGAAAGTTTATGAAATTCTAGCAAGGCTGTAGGATTTGGGTAGCCAACTCAACGTGAAAAAGTGCCACAGTGGTGAAAGCAAGGTTACTCTTCTTGGCCATGTAATCTCTACCAAATGTATTTAGCTGATCCAAGAAAATTTCAAGCTTTGGTGTCTTTGCCCTCTCCCACCACAACAAATGAGTTGGTATCTTTTCTTTAAAGGTGAGGTATTTGATTAGGTTCATCCACCTACTCTCTCAAGTGGTTCTTCCTTTACAACAAGTTACCCATCAAGAGATCTTTTTAGTTGGAGTGAAGAAAGTGAACAACAATTCAATGAGGTAAAGAAAATGTTAGCCTCACTCCCCACCATTGTACCTCCAAAGTGGGAAAAAACATTTTATGTTAACCCAAGTGTATGGAATGACACACTTAGAGTTGTATTGATGCAAAAGAATCATCACACTTCTTTCTTCCGTCCTATCTGCTTATCTAGTTGCATGATGACTCCATCAGAGAAGGGATACATGGAAATGGAGCACATGGTGCTTTCATTAATGTTTTCTACCACTAGCTTTCACTCTTATTTACTACCTAGACCAATTGTCATCCTAGCAATGAAGGAGGTGTTTC
This sequence comes from Adiantum capillus-veneris, assembly GCF_014529385.1. Lineage (NCBI taxonomy): Eukaryota > Viridiplantae > Streptophyta > Polypodiopsida > Polypodiales > Pteridaceae > Adiantum > Adiantum capillus-veneris. Next base: position 129,771,247 of record NC_140950.1, on the reverse strand, counting down.
CTTATGTCATGCAACACATGGATGTTTCCTCTAGCATTTCCAAGTCTCTCCAAGATACAAGAGTTTGATCACAATGCAAGTTGAGAGCTCTACAAGAGCTACTCTAGGATAAATTCTCACTCATTTCTACTATGAAAAGAATCGAAATATCAAGTCGGATGATAAAGAGGTAACACCTGTGCTGGAAGACCCTAAGTTGGTAGAGGATCACTCTTTTTTCTTTGATGGATCCTACAAGAGGACAATGGACAAGGCTGCAATTGGCATTGTCATCTTCAATGAGCAATGAGAAAATATATTCTCCATTGTGCATCTCTTGGATTCCCACTCCAACAATGAGGCAAAATATGCATCCTTAACTTTTGGGGAAACCTTAACTCTTGGGTTAGAGTGGTGTCTAACACAAGGTATTCAACAATTAAATTTATTTGGTGATGCCATGCTTTTAATAAAACATGTACAAGGAACTTGGGATTGTAAAAATCATAGCTTTCTAGGCCATCTAGCCAAGTTAAGCAGCTTTTAGGAAAATTTCAAGAAATATAATTACATAATGTACCTAGATCAAAAAATCAAGGGGTAGATGCTTTAGCTAGAGAAAGACTACACGGTGTTCCAGTGGGAGCAATCACATTAAAGCTACCTCTCATCCAAGGTAGTGTTGTTATGTCAGACATCATGAGTTTCCTAAACATAAGAGATTGTCCTGAAGGGCTTACCATGGGCCAAAAGAAATGGCTTGTGCATAAGGCAGCAAAATATTGCCTTATTAGTAACGACCTCTACTAGAAGGGTAACGATCAACTCCTTAGGTGAGTACCTATTTCTAGAGAGATCACACAAAAAAATTTAAGTTTCCAAGATGGTGTTTGTGGAGGACACTTTGCACTTGATCACAAGTAGAAATATTCTATAAGTTGGGTTTGTGTGGCCTAGTTTTCAAAGAGATGCTCACCATTGGTGCAAAACATGAGAGGAGTGTCAAAATAGGAGGCTCACCTACGAGCCACAAACTCCTATTATCTCTTATGAACCATTTGAGAAACAGGGAATTGATGCTTTTGGGCCATTTCCAAAGACCCAATTAGGTAAATTGTACATCATAATAATGGGTGTGGACTACATGACCATGTGGACCAAGGCAATAGCTACCACTCGGATTATAGCTAAGGAAGTGAAACAAATTGTATTCAAGAATATATTTTTTTGTTTTGAACTTATCTTGAGATAATTTTTGATAGGGGATCAGATTTTAGAGGAGACCTAAGTATGAGAGATAATGGAGAAGTTGGGCATCTCATGTTGGCACTCATCTCCCTACTATCCACAATCCAATGGGATAGTGGAAAAGGTAAATGGTATGATCTACAAAATCATAACTAAGCAGGTAAATGATCACACCATTGATTGGGATAAGAACCTTGTGGCTACTCTTTGGTCCTTTCACACATCATTTAGGATATCACTAGGATTCATTCCATACCACTTGGTGTATGGTAAGGAGGCTATTTTACCCATCAAAGTACAATTGCTAGTCTTAGGGTGCTAACTAGGCAAATGGAATCTCATAATGCTCATCTTTGCAACCACATTCTTGATTTGTAGAGGCTTCAATTAGACAGAGAGGATTCTATTAACTACTATGAATCCTAACTAGAGCAATGACGACTTACCTTCAACAAGGGACTCAAAGAAAAAGGTCTCAAGAAAGGTATGTTGGTTCTAAGATATGACAATAGGTTTGATACTAGGAAGGAAAATAAATTTTCACCTAGATGGAAGGGTCCATTTATCATTAAAAAGCTCTAAAAATATGGAAGTTACGGACTGATGTATGCAGATGGTAGGCTTGAAAAAACATGTGTCAATGGATGGAGATTGAAGCACTACTTTTTGAGGCAATGATGGAAATTCCAAAGGAGGGAGACTCCTCTACCTCAACTAAAGAAAATTCAAGTATGAAACTAGAGGCATAGATGTCTCTAGGCTAAGGAGGAAGGATAATGAGTGTTGATTTTTAAATTTTGGGCCACGTCTCTCTTAGGACACACTCGATGGTAAGTTTTCAAGTGTACAACCACTTGATGGTTCAAAGATTAGGGATAGTTGGCTAAGCACGGGCGCCCAAGTGTGAATGGGAGAGCTCGTATAAAATCCACCTAAACCTAAAAATCACTCATTCTCTCATTTGTGTAATTAAAGAATGCTCTTGCTCCATCTCCATCTTCCTGCATGGGCGTCCAAGTGTGAATGGGAGAGCTCATATAAAAGCCACCTAAACCTAAAAATCACTCATTCTCTCATTTGTACAATTAAAGAGTGCTCTTGCTCTATCTCCATCTTCCTCTTCATCTCCTTGTGTGTGTGTGTGTATGCATGAGAGAGAGAGAGAGAGAGATAGAGAGAGAGTGTGTGTGTGTGATCGAGGATTGCGACAGCACGGGGACAGGGAGCGGATTGAGTGCGGCACGACGGTAGCTCCCTCTTCTTTGCGGTGAGGAATCCTCCACGGGAAGGCAAGCATAGGGTGGTGAGTGACACACCCTTGCTCTCTTGAGCTTGCTAGATTAATCCCGTTGTGTGCTTGCAGCGATTTGTGGCCCACACATAGTGTACGCTAAGCCCCTTGCTTTGACATGTGTGACACTCTATCTGTCTCTCTCTTTCTCTCCCTCTCTCTCTCTATATATTTTCCCTCTTTTCTTGTCTTTCTCTATCTCTCTCGTAATCCATTTCCTAACAAATCTATTTTGCACATTCATTTGCAAAAAAATCTAGCACGAAGAGACTCTAACAGTCTAACATTTGCAAATAAATCTAGCAGATCTACCACACACGAAGAGATTTCATCTACGTCACAACACAACCTATGTCAAATGAACAAGGTATGTCTCTCTACCTCTATCTTTCTCTTTTTTTTTTTCATTTATGCATGTATATATGTGTGTGTGTGTGTGTGGGGGGGGGGGGGGGGGGGGGGGGGGGGGTGTTTCTATGCGTGTGTTTGTGGAGTAGAATACAATAGGGAAAGAGGGGGGGGAGGGAGTTGTTTTGTGTTTACATTAGGTTGTAACGTGGTTGCCTGATAGGTTGAGCTTCCAAGGACGAGCACCGTAAACCCTCTTTGATGAAGTCACCACGAAAAGAAAATCAAAGCTCCTCCTTGACTCGAACATGTGTGTGTGTGTTGTTGTTGTTGTGTTTGTAGGAAGGATAAGGAAGAGAGATGGACTAGGGAGAGAGGGAGTGAGGGTGTGGGAGGTGGAGGGGGAGGGGAGGAGCTTGAAGAATCGGCAATAACGGAGAGGAAGGAGGGCAGGGTATGCAGCAAAATGTGTCATACTCTACCTTCCTTCCTTTTTTAGGCACCATACGTTACTGCAGGTATTACTTCTACTATTATCATGACCATTACCGCATTTATTTCTGTGACTAATCATTTCAAGCGGATACTAAAGTATCCGAGGTTGTAGGGAATAGGGGGTAGAGGGTACAAACCACTTCCTCTACCCTTAGATATCAAATATTTCATTTCTTAGCCTTTTAAGTTTTTTGAAAAAGACTTTTAATCTTTTTATGAGTACATTTTTTTGTACTACTCTTCCATGTTTTTTCATTGCATTTTTTAAGTCCACCTTTAGTTAAAAATATTTCTAGCACTCATTGCACTTTATTCTCTTTGAATTTAACGTCATTTCCTTTTTTATTGAAATTTAGAAATTTTTCTAGTTAATTGTTTACTTTTTAGGACACATATGACTAAGTTAAAAATTTATCGTGTGTGTAGGACATTGAATGGGATGATCGTGGCCCCTCTGGAGGCCCTGAGCACGATCGTTGGCTTAAAGAAAAACTCCCTTGCCCTTGCACCAAGTGCAAAAGGGCGATCCCTCACTTGAGGTGCAATTGCATTGGAGCACGTGGAGAACGAAGGACTTTGGCATCCTAGAAAAAAACGCTTGGAGAGATGAGGGTGCAACTCACTCATCGCTTGAGGAGGTGCCCCATTGGTCTATGTTTGGGGGTGGAGCACCGGCATGCATGGCCAAATGGCAGAGGCAAGAGCAATTGGACGATTTGGGTGCACTCCATGGTGATCCTCCCATTACCTCTACTTCGACAGCTCCTGTGGCATCTCAGTTGCACTTTCAGACAGAGGATGAGCACATCTTTGACATGTGTGATGAGTTACTGGCTCATGAGTGCGACGTGTGCAAGGAATATTGCAAGCCTTGCACTCAAGGGGCAGCATCCACGGAGGATAGATTGATGGTGAGTGCTCCAACACCTCTTTATGACGGTGCACAGTACTTGGTGCACCGGGCATTGTTGAAAGTCCTCAACCTGCAAGAAAACTTTGGTTGGAGAAATGCAAGTGTCGATGGACTCCTTGGGTAAGTTTGAAATATGGCTCCTTAGTTGTATACCCTTCACTCCCTTTATGGTACTGTTGCCTCCTTGCAATTGTACTAATATACTTGTTTGTTGTAGTTTGATGGGAAAAATGTTTCCAAAAGATCACCACATGCCTCTAGATTGTTGACGAGCTAGATCGTATGTCACTGCACTTGGAATGGAGTATGAGCACATCCATGCGTGAATCAATGATTGCATGCTATACCGCAATGAGCACGCACATGCTACCTCATGTCCTGTGTGTGGGGAAGCACGATACAAGACCGGAGTTAGCGGGACGTACCTACCTCGCAAGGTATTGATGAAATTTTCATTAATTACTTGCATTCAACACATGTTTAAAAGTAGGTCTATCATGGAGCTTCTCGCCTAGCATGTCAACCACCGCTCAGATGACGGAATGATGCATGTCCTTGCCGATTCACCTACATGGAGGCACATCAAAACTCAATGGCCAGAGTTTGGGCTGGAACCTTGACACTTGAGGCTTGGGTTAGCAAATGATGGTGTCAACCCCTTTGGCACTAAGTCTACTTCATGGAACACTTGGCCTGTGGTTATTGTCCAACTACAATATTCCACCATGGGAGACAATCAAGAAGGGCAATATACTTCTTTCCTTGCTTGTGCCATGGAAGTACAAAGTGTCATATATTGACATCTACCTCGAACCCCTCATCGAGGAGTTGGAGGAGTTATAGAGGGCATTCTTGTTGTAGATGTCTCACTTGCAAGGGGGGGAACAGAAGCCATTGTGAGGGGAATCCTTATGTGGACTATGCATGACTGTTCTGGGCTTGGAGAGATTTTTGGTATCTCTCTTTCCCTCTCTCTCCCTCTATCGCTCTCTTCCTCTATTGTTGTCTCTCTCTAATGATGATATGTATGTAGGGTTGTCCACATCAGGTCACAATGCATGTCCTACTTGCGGGACATCATTGGTGACAGAGAGGCCCAATGCCTTGCGCAAGGTAATCTATCTAAACAACCATAATTTCTTACCCCAAGGGCATAGCAAGCACAAGGCTCCAACAAATAGGAAGACGCCTCTAAAGCTCACGATGGCAGATTGGGCAAACATTTAGGAAGAGCACTACAACAACAATCCGACTCCGTGCCCTCCACCAAAAGGTATATCAAGGTATTCCATATTTTTAAGACTTCCATATTGGAAGGACTTAAAAATACAAAAACTCTTGGATCCCATGCACATATTCAAGAATGTAGCCCAAGCCCTATGGGACCACATTATTGGCAAGAAGGACTCTTTGGGTGCGAGGGAGGATTTGAGGCTTTTGACATGTCTCCCCACCTCTGCTACTCCATGACATGCCCCCAATGGTAAGATTGTTCTTCTTAAAGCACTATGGATGCTTGCCGAAGAAGAATTAGACAAAGTGAAGGGTACCATTGCTTCTATTTGCGCATCAACATTATACATCAGGTCGTTAAAGGGATCTCTCACAAAAGAAAAGAAAGGTGGAAGTTTTCAATTGTATGGATGATGGGTGGATTGTGCAAGAGGCATTTAATTACATCTCAAAGTATTTGGTGCAAGTTGATCCTTCAATGTCTTGTATGTGTCAGATGAAGAAGATGCAAGGATGACTTCACACTTGCCAAGTGGAAAGAGAAAACTATATAACATGGATATGAATCTATCCCAAGTGGTCAATAACTTTTGTATTCTCAATGCAAAGATTATAACCAAGGGGATGGACTTGTGGACAATGGCAAAAAGCAAGGCGTTTGCAAGAGAGAGACGCATGGAAACAAGCACATTGAGGAAGGAGGGCAACCCCACTTCCTAGACACCTTGCATGTTTCCCAGATCTCATTAGTGCAAATTCAATTCATGAGAGAATGACGGAAGCAAAAGCGAGCGGAGAAGACATCACCGACAAAGAATGGGAGTATGCACGAGGCTGCGTACCAAAGGTATAGTACTCATATACCTAAACCATATTGTAAATTTTTTTCTCGATTTTATCTTTATATTTGAAAAAAGATATTTTCCTTTTTTTTAGTGCCTTTCCTTCGATCAAAGGGTCATCACTTTCGTATGCACCACATTGACAAGCGTAGAACCACCATGGATTGTGCCATGATGGGCAACTTTGACACAAATTGTGATGAAGCCAGGTACAGTGGAACTATTGAAAGGATACTAAAGGTTAATTTTAGAACCTCTCGTACCTTCATCTTTGAGTGCAAGTGGTTTGCAAATGTGTCTAGATGACATGAGAATGGCCTCTACATGGTGGAATCTAGTGTGCATCACACAGGGAGGTATGACAGTTTACTTTTACTGCACAATTGTGAGCAGGTGAGTGAGAGCTACCTTTTTAATTCTTATTTTCTTGTAGCATTAATTATACCAATGTTACTCACTTTGAGCTTCTCTTTTATAGGTCATCTATATCTGAGCAATCCACGAACAAGAACTTTGGTTCATAATTCTCGTAACACCTCGGGGAAGAACCAATTTTTCCACTAATGAAGTGGAGACCATCTTTGACCCTCTTCCACCTCCAACTTTGGATGAGGTGGAGACAGAGGAGAGGGAGGTCGATGAATCAAGTCCGGCGGTGGAAAGTCTTAGCAAGGATGATTGTCATCAGATGAAGGTGATGAGATGGAGGATGACAAATTCAAAGATGACGAAGCCAACACATTCACAAACGATAATTATATTTCTCTCTTTATTGATTTAGGAGCCATGGGCTTAGAGTTGGATGATGCTTCATGTAGGGATCTTTTGGAAGATGATTCACAAACATTTTGCATACTTTCAGCTATGCAGATTTTTGGTCGTGTAATCCATTCATCTCTCTCTCCCCCGCTTCCTCTCTCTAAATTTGTGAACATCCTCAATTATGTTAATCAAGTGATAGTGATTATATTAGTAGTAATCAAGTGTATTCTTATTATCACTCCCCTCTCTCTCTCTCTATCCCTCTCTCCCTGTTTCTTTTTCTTTCTCTTTTCTTTTTTAAATTTGAAAATTTCTTACAATATTCTCTAATTTTTATTGAGAGGTAGGAAACAACAAAATTTGGGGGTGGGGGGGGGGGGGGGGGGAGGAGGGAGGGGAATGTTTAAGCCAGAATTTGAAAGTTTAGGTGCTAAATTTCTCCTTGAAAATAAGTGCCATAATAGCAACGTTAATAATGGTGGAAATCAACGCGGTAATAATCCCAGAAATAGTCATGGTAGTAGTTTAAATATGAAAAAAAAACCGCCCTCCTCTCTCTTCCCTCTCCAGCTGAGTTTGGACCTTCTCTCTACAAACGTAGAAAAAGACCGCGGTACACAACTATAGATTTTCATAGTGAACCCTATCAAAATATTTATCTCCATTTTTTGCTTCCATTCTCACTGCAGTCGGCAATCCCCTTCTGCTTATTGTTATCCTCTTTTGCTTGTCGCGGTTCTCCTCTTCTTCTCCTCATTCTTCCTCCTTTTCTCCTCTTCAATGGCCCTTGTCAGCACTCTTGCAATTGCTCCCTCTTTTTCCAGACTCCGTGGTGACCCTTTTATTTGCATCTCTTTCTTGCTTCCTTCTCTATTATTGTTGTTTGTTCACCTTCAAAATTAGCTCTTAATATTATAAGTCAAGGCTCTATTCACTCCTGGGGCACTCGCCTTCAAGGTGCCAAGCATGGTTAAGCTAATTAGAGGAAAAACTTATCCACCAGAGCTACGGTGAGTATACCCGTAATCAATGCGCTGAAAGTCATGATGTTCAGAAGGAGAATGCATATCAATAACCTATTATGCTTTTGTGAGAACACCACATTTTAGCATAAATATCGGCAAAATTTTTACAAAAAAAAATAATCAATGCACTCCAAGAAACAACATCCCTATTAAGAAGCTCCTCAAGAAATTGTTGGCTTTTGTAAGAGCTCTACATCTATCCTATACCTCGTCCAAGCTTCACATATGATTTGTGAAGCTTGGACGAGGTATAGGATAGATGTAGAGCCAAAATTTTATTTCTACCAATTTTTCTCACCCAAATAGGCCCTTCTGAATACTCTTGTGGATTACAAGCTCCCTCCAACCCAACAAGATGTGTGTAGAGAGTCGGCGACGTTGAGGCTTGGGATCACAGCATACGTCAACCAAGCCGATGTGAAGGTCCTCCCAAGGTGATAAGTTCAGCCAAAAAACACACACACTCATATCCTCTCACAGTCAAATCAATTCCGAGATCTCTCCCAGGCTTCTTTACACACTCAACCCCAATGGCACATACACACCCGCAGACTATGTAGAGAACGCCTCAATCTTTTTCTCCAAAACACCATAACCCCATATGGACAAAAAATCAATCAGAGAGCACCAAAGATGGTCTCTAAACATCAAATTGACAAAATAAAGGTGTAATTCACTCCTTAAAGGTGGGGAAGAAGAGAAATAGCGTGCCAAACGAGTGCAAGACTGCATAATTCACTCTTTAAAGGTGGGGACGAAGAGAAATAGTGTGACAAATTAAATGAGTGCCCATAAATCCTCTTGGCTTCCACTCTAGGAGTAATGAATTCTCTATTTTTTTACTTTAGCAAGCAGTCGCCCCTTTTGTCTTCCATGGATTGTGAGCTGATGTGTCATAAATTGGCCAGTTTGGACCATATTTGACTAATTTTTTACCATTTTTGACCTATCTTTGCCTTAACACTAGACTTGTAATGAGCCACAAAACTGGCTGAAGCCACAAAAATGGCTCACATCAGGATTCTAGTAAATGAAATATAGCTTTTGTATATGATATCAAAAATACTTGAAAATTCTTAATTATGGGTTCAAGATATGAAAAAAGTTTCTACTAATAAAAACTACACAAAAAGATAAAAAATAAAAATTTAATTTTCTAAAATTAGCAAATTTTATGCAAAATTGCACTTCACTACTTAACTTGGAGAAGTAAAAAATCTTGGCAGTCTTTGTATATGGATTGAAAAAGCTTGGTAAATCTATCACATACCTATTGAGGGATGTTTCAAAGAAGTTTGGGCTTGCTTAACAATGATTTGATTTAATTTTATAAGACAATAGAAAAAATTTATCCATTCGCACAAATTAGTCATAGAAGATGGCAATGGAAAGACACCTTCATTTAGCTCTGTACTATTTTTTATCAACTCATATTGAGTGTTGTTCATAATTCCCTGAAACCATTTCTACTTAGATAACAAACATAGTGTTGGAGAATTTTTTACAAAAGTCTCAAAAAGGCACAAAAGTGGCTAATTTTTTACAGGACTAGTGTTAAAAAGTCATTTTCGATGGGGATTGAGGAAAATGGTTATAAAAAATCACCAAATTTGTCAGGTGATTCCTCAAAGAATTTCAAAGCACTCCATTTTATAATCCATCACTTTCTATACACAATGCCGTGATCTGGATAAAATTTGCAAGGATGTAGCCGAGGTGCACGGGCAACTACAGAGATCAGGTTTTAGCGCATGAGAGAGCATTCTCTATACTTCCACTTGCTTTATTGAGACTCAAAAGCATATCTACATCATGTACAGGATTTCTAGAAACCATGATGCCGCAAACAAGGGTCCAATCTTGGCAAGCATCCTTAATATTTTTAGGCATTTTCTTAGTCGCATAAAGAAACTTGTCAATGTCACAACATTCACCCCCTTTGGACTTGCACATCCTTTAGCATCTGTGAGCTGTCTTCAATCTATCAATTGTAAGAGGTAAAAGTATCACCAAAAACATCTTTTAGCGGATACATCTCATCATCATCTTGCCATTCTTCTAAACCTTGGTCATCAAAAACCACATGTCCTTCTTACTTCTTAAGCAATTTGATCCTTTTCCCTGTTGCAATAGGCACTCTAAGCCCAATTCCATCAAGTTTGCTAAGCTTGTAAGTTCCATTATCATAAGCATGCATCACAACATAAGTTCTAAATCATATCTTTACCATTTTATGCATGGAAGAATATTGATTTTCCAAGACGCTGTCATAAACTAGTACCCAATTCCCTTCCTTAATAGCATGCGGCCTCAACCTATGCTTCTCAATAAATTTTGTTTATTCTTTAAATGTGCCTCCTTGTGCTTATCTCTTGCCCGATCAATGTCTCTTTTCACGTTGACAAGGAGGGTTGAAATTGTTTAGCATAGCCTACTTGCATCTTGGAATGGATACTCACACACCCAAATGGTAGAGGAAACTCACCCAAATAGGTCCTTCTTCACTAAAATCAAGAGTAAACTCATGGGGATTACAAGCTCCAACCAACCCAACAATGCGTGTAGAGAGTCAGTGACTATGAGGCTTGGGATCACAATAGATGTCAACCACACTGATGTGAAGGTCCTCCCAAGGTGATCAAAATTTCAGCCAAAAAATAAATATAGTTATATACTCTCACACTTAATTTGATTCCTAAATATTTCCCACTCTTCCTCAACCCCAATGGCACACACACACTTGTAGACTATGTAGAAAAAACCTTTATCTTCTTCAACATAACACCATGACCATGGAAAAAATATAATCACAGAGCACCCAAGATGATCCATAAACATCAAATTGATAAAATAAAAGTGAAATTCACTCTTCAAAGGTGGGGAAGAAGAAAAACAGCAAGACAAATGGATGCTTGATTGCACACACACTGTTGAATCGAAGGGAGATAGCGCATGTAGACAAGGGGAGAGAGAGAGACGACACCAACATGTACAAGCCCCAAAAGTGTGTCCAATGACTAAACGACATGAGTTTATATAGAGGGGACCACGGTGCTATATATAGAGATACTATATATAGCTCAACACCCCCACTCAAATGAAGGTTCCTAACTGTGGATGAAAAAACCCTTGGGGGATCAAGCGAAAAACCCACAGCTCTATATATACCCATTGTTATATTAAAATATTTTAAATTTACATTTACAATGTTCAAAGGAGCTACATCACTCCTGTTTTACAACGTGCCCTTTCAAGGGTCTTCTTATAATCCAAGATATAGACGATTGAGCTACTGCAAATTCTTTCGTAGAGCAACTTCAATATCCTTGAGCCCCCGTACATACTGCTTGATGTGATTTAAATTTTGTAAAAAACATAAACTCAAGAAACATATCGAAATGTGAAGGTTAGAAATAATCACATCACATTGTCCTTAGAGACGGTTCGCGACGCCACTCTAGAGATGACACAGAAACAAATAATGATGCAACGGGTACATATAACAAGAATGCAGACATGTACGCACATACACACAAGCCAATACAAAAATGGTATGAAACACTAGTGCTGTATAATCACAACTGCCAAATCCCTGACGACGACGAGGGTACAATAAGACGATAACAACCATAGCACCAATGACGACGATGGTGCAACAAGACTATAACAACAATTGCACTAATCAAGAGGACGATAACATGCTCCCAAGTACGTATAAACGTTGTCACATTTCTCACCATTGATGCCGAGAACATCTGCACTTGAAATATGACGAAATAAACATAATACCAATGGTCAATACGAGGCACCGAGCTCTCTAACGAAATAAAACATAATACCAATGGTAGGTACGAGGCACCCAACACTCAAGTACACAAACATAATACCAATGATGAGTACGAGGCACCGAGCTCTCAAGTACACATACAAAGTCTCTATCACATCCATCATCTATCACATCATCAAGGAAAGTATTAGTAAAATCATGATGTAAAATTATCGATTGACCAAATATAAGTGAAAAACTCCACTAGTGATGATGCATCAACCATATAATCAAGATTTGAAACAGATAGCTCTTCTATACACGAGTTGGCTAACGATTTCTAAATATCTTTGGACTAATATGACGCTATCTTTGGACTGTTATGAAGCTATCTTTGGACTGTAATGACGCCAGCGATAGAGTTTCCTTGAACTAGAGTAATGTTGCTAGCTTTCGTGAGTCTCACACTAGAAGTAGTGGCAATGATCCCTAAATATCCATTTAATAAAGACAACATGCTAGTGCTATTGTAATCAAGGCAAAAAAAAAAAAACTCATGCTATAACGAGAAATACGGAAGTGCCATTTAGAACCAAACGGTATATTTTCTTAAAATAGCATAAAATAGCAAGTTAAAAATACCACTCTTTCACGATGTGTTGCCGATTGGGGCCAGCGGTTGTAACCGATGTCATGAGGCACCGTAGCTCACAACACTCTGACACACTGAAGGTCTCTGGTACCCAGGCAAAGCTCGTAGCTTTCTACAAATTGCCTTCGGGAGATCTCATTCTAAATAAAGCAACTTGCGTGCAGATGAGCGCCATGGCTTCGACTTCCATCTATGGTGTCTTAGACCATTATCCTGCATAGCTTTGATCAAAACGAGGTGGTGCAGAAAAGGTCTATTGCTCTACTAAGGATTTTGGGACTCGTCCTTTCGATAGGTCCCTCTTTATTTGAAAGTCTGAATAGAAAACCATGTCTTCCAAGTCAAAGGAACCCACACCCACAAGCAGCGGCAGATGCACCCGAGAAGAAATCCCAGAAGAGCGTCAAGGCTGGTAGGTAGCCAGCCACAAGAAGAAATAGGGGTGCAGAGAGACAAGCCACGAAGTTGGCGAGCGCATACAGGTGAAACACAGCATAATAAGCACTGGAAGCGAGTAAAAAATACCACAAAAGCGGCCGCCCTCGCAGCAACTGCCGTACTCTTCTGCAATTGAATCCTATTAAGGGTAGAAATATTCTGTGTCTCTCTGCGCTGCCATGTGCAAGAAGTGACAAGCGCGCATACCAAAACCACCACCTAACTACATGCAAAAGCCAAGTGCTGATTTCTAATAGTGAATGCAGTTGTCGCTCACTTGTAGATAAAGCAAAGTGTCTCCATCGCCCACTAATACACTAATTATATTTAGCAAACCCTCCGTAGTTCCTAAAATAACGCAAAAGGTAGGCAGCGAGCAAAACCGTTACGGGATTTTGATATTTTTAGAGCTTTGAGTCATGCTCACGACGCTTAATTACAGTTGCCTATCGAACAGACACTCTCATAGGATGTATAAGCTCTGCAATAAACTCCTTCATGTCGACTTTATGCTGCTCTGCAACTTCTTACTGCTCCGTGTTACCATAATCTACAACATACTTTATCACTCCTAATATTATCTACATACCGTGTTACCAGCTGCCTCTTTTGCATGCAAAAACAAGACACCTCTTCTGCAGCGGATACAACAGTTCTGCAATTACGCAAGCATGCGCTAACAACGTTGAAAAGTCAGGCGCACATGGCATACATGCCACGAGTATTTTGCGCTTCCGATCATCATCTAGATTTTCTTCCAACAGCCAACCATGAGAGTTACGAGAGGTGCAAGCTACGAGCGAGACTTACACCTGTGCCTAGAGCACACAATCCACTATTTTTGGTTCCATCTTTCATCTCTGGACTTTCACGGTGGTACATGAGCAGGAGTGCCTTGCAGCGCTACGCTTTAAAAGCCATCTCACTAATTTTAAGCAAGCCAAAAAGCTTTTGAATTTTGCGTGACAATGCTTTACAAATAAACTTATTATCACGAAAGATAAATACTACTTAGCTCTGATACCATGTTGAATCGGAGGGAGACAGCGCATTTAGACAAGAGGAGAGAGAGAGATGACACCAACATGTACAAGCCCCAAAAGTGTGTCCAATGACTACACGACATGAGTTTATATAGAGGGGACCAGGGTGCTATATATAGAGATACTATATATAGCTCAACACACACCACCGTGAATCCTCTTGGATCCCTTTCTCAAAGTAATGAATTCTCTATTTTCTCACTTTTCTAAGCAATCCGCTCATTTATTTTCCATGGCATGTGACGTTGAAGGGTCAAAAATTGGCCAATTTGGACCAAATTTGACCATTTTTGCCTTTAGAAAGTCATTTTTGATGGGGATTGTGACAAATGGTTACCAAAAATTACCAAATTCTTCACGATGATTCCTCAAGGCATTTCAAAGCACTCCATTTTAGGTTCCATCACTTTTTATACATGATGCATGTGATCTAGATAATATTTGCAAGGATATAGTGGAGGTGCAACGACGACTACACAGATCATATTTTTGCGCATGAGAGAGCATTCTCCATAGTTTCACTTATTTTATTGATACTTGTATGTACATGGCATATACATATGAAACTTCTTTCAACAAGCTGGCAAGCATCCATAAAAAATTTAGGTGTTTTCTTAGTCGCATGAAAAAACTTGTCTCTGTTAGATCATTCATGATCAGCAACAGCAATGACGTTTGAGTTGTCATGTTCTTCAGGAAGTATACCATCTTTTACAAATGTCATCATTCTAGGAACATAATTCTTGAGCATGTATCCATCATTAATTCTAGATGAGTGCATGGTTCCATCCAAATCAACAAGCTGATAAGTTCCATTCTTGTACTTGTTTGCTACCATGAATGGACTCTTCCATTTAACTTGAAACTTTTTTTGAAAGGTGCTATTGTATCTTAATACTAGTTCACCCTCCTCTATATCTTTGTCCTACACAATTTCATTGAACCTTGTTTGTCGATCATGTTGGTTTTTCTCATAATGCTCAAAAGCAAGAGTACGGTCAAGTTGTAAACATTGTAAATGCAAAAGTCTCTCTTCAAGCATGTCCGTTGTCTTTTCATTTAACTTTATGAGCATTTTGATAGAAGGAATCTCAACGTCAATGGGAAACAATGCCTCCTTTACAAACACCAAGTGAAATGAAGAAAATTATGTTCTTGATTGCAGAGATGCTCTATAAGCCTGCAAAGCACATGAAAGTTCAAGATCCCATGTTTTACTATGACTTTGAGTCATTTTGGTAAGTATCCTCATAAGCTCTCCATTGAATCTTTCATTCATTTGATTGAATTGTGGATAATATGGAGTGGTGTAGCTATGTTGTACCTTCAACTTCTTACATAAATAGTCAATCAATTCTCCATGAAACCCTAGACCATTATCAGAGAGAAATTCCAATGGTACACCAAACTTACAACATATATCCTCGTACAAAAGTTTTCCAACATCCTTGCTAGTGATCTTCTTTACTGCCTTTGCCTTTGCCCATCTCGGCAAATAGTCAACTGAAATAAGAATATAACATTTTCCTCTACCAGTCATAGGCAATGGCCCTATTGCATCAAAGATCCATTTCTCAAACACATCAGAAGCCAACATAATGTTGCGAAATTCAGCTTGAGTACTCTATTATTCATATGTTGGCATGGTAAACATGATTTGGACCAATGATGGACATCCTTTTGTATGCTTGGCCACACATAATCTTCTTGTAAGGTATTCTGTAAAGTTACTTTCATTTCAAAGTATCCACTACAAGATTCTTCACGTTTCTCTTCTAAAATTCTATAAGTCTCTTCCTTACAAGGTACATGACGTAGCACCGAATCACTCCCTTTCATGAAAAGAACATCATCATAAGCACACATTTACTAGCTTTCCTCATGAATGCATACTTGTTTGATGCTAGAATGTCTTGTGGTAGAATACATGTTTGCAAAAACTCTTTTTCTTTTGACAAGGGTTCTCCTCCATGATACATAGCCTCATCAAATTTAATGACAAACACTTCAATGATCATCTCTTGTGCAACATTATGACCTTCTTCATTTTGAGACCTATCAACATGCATGATGCTCCAAGCTTCAGTTTGTTTTAGAAACTACTTCCCTTGCGGCAGACAAAGGCCCTTCAATTTTGGATTTGTGTTTTTCAACACTCCTATAACTTGCTTAACCACTAGCAAAGCATTACCCCTTATTCGTAAACGATAGATTCCAAGTTGCAATGACATATGTAAACCACTTTGAAGAGCAATGTATTCAGCCTCATTGTTGCTTTTTGCATCAAGCTTTAGGCCTTGATTCCTAATCAAAACTCCTTTGGGATCATAATTTACAACTCCTCCAGATGCTTCATCATGACTTTTCCTATATGAGCCATCGAATTACATCAAGCACACATTTTCAAGTTCTTGTATTCTCAACCTTTCTTGCTTCATGGCTTCCTATTTAAACCAAAGTGGACTATTTTTATATGTAAGAAGATTTTCCAAAGTAGATCTAGTGCTTTCCTCGACCATAAATGAGAACTGAAACTCTTGAAGCTCAATTATCCACTTCATCGCTGTCTTTGACATGTTTGAGTTATTGAACAATTGAAGAAGTAGAGAATAGATAATAGAGGATAGCTCTTTAAGAAGGTAAAAGGTCATGGTAGTAGATAATGTCTGAATCTTCTACAGGCATATACAACACTAACCATAACAAGCTCCACTTCAAAATAACCTCTCTCGGTATCATTCTTAACTTGGCTGGCACAATATATGGGCCTCACATATTATGATCCTTTTCCTTTTTGTTAAAGCATGGCACCAATAGCATCTCCTTCCGTTGGGGTATAAAGCCCAATGTGGTTGCCCAGGTAAGTGGGCGGGCCGCCAGGTATGTACACATATTCTTTTGTAAAAACCTAATAAGAACTCACTATGCTCTACACATTACCGTAGAGCGAGTTCACCATATCCTCGTGCTCTTCTTCTGGCACTCTCTCTCGCGTCGCACTTCCGCTCGTACTCCTTCAACTGGTATCAGAGCTCAGATCGAGGCTCGGGGCAGCACTCCAGGAGGCTAGACTCACCAACTCAGATTGGAGTGAAATTCGACAGGCGAAGACACGGCCCCAAATCTCGGCCACCGTTCGGCTTTGAAAAAGGTCTGCGCAGGCCATTTTCGACTACGTGGTCTCGACGGGTGCAGATCCGACTCTGCAAATTTGGGGTTTTTCGGCCTACGTCTGTAGGTGCTGAGGATATCGACACTCCCAGAGTGTTGATTTGTGGCTGTCTACACATCGAAGGACGGCTCACAGTTCTTGGAGGCGTGTCACATACGACACGGGCGCATCTACACACAGACTGTAGGCGACATCCACTAGTTCATCAGGTAGCTTGTGTTTGCTGCTTGATATTCCAAATTTCATCCTGACATTGCACGTACTTCCACATGGGATGTATTGTCAGAGATGATGTATGTTTGTTGAGGGTTTGCTGGCTGTGAGTCACGCAGCAAATAACCGCCGCAACGGTTACAGCATATAGTGGGAAATTTGTGGATGTATGACTTTGTGGGAAGTCTATGTATTGTCAGATTTACTGCAGCCTTTGTTGAGGGTCGAGTGAGGTTTTATTGAGCTGGGGGATTCTCGAATGTTGAGATCCTTTCGGTGATAAAGGTCTTGGAGCGATCCATCGAGCACCCTTAGATAGGCAGCTAGGATGTATTGACTGTGAGTTAGACAGTTGGGATTGCATCTTTGCTTTACTTCCATTGAGGCATTGTCACAGTCTATGCTTACAGGACAGTGACAGGACAATGAGAGACAGTACAGGTGTAGGACAGGTTTACCCGCAGCTTACAGTGTCAGAGAGATAGTGTTTTTTGAGCTGTTTTTTGGTATGTTTTTTGAGTACACCAGAGCCATTTTACAAAGGAGACTCTGCCAAAGTTTATGCAGAATCTGAAGATTTCTTGGTTCATTTGATAGGTTGATATTGGTTCAGAGGTCAGTTTACAGGGGAAACTCTGCCGAATTTTTCCCAGGAAAGTAAACCACTGTGAAGCGTAGCTATGGCTGGATCACAGGACACTGCTCTTTACAATATCAAGAAGCTGGATGGAACCAATTTCCCATTGTGGAAGAAACAGATTTGGCACGTGTTGGTACAAAAGAAGCAGATAAAACCTATAATTCTCAAGGGGATAAAACTAGAAGATATGGACGAAGATGAATGGAGCGAAATGGATGAATTGGCACTTTCTACCATTATGCTGACTTTGGCAGAAAGCGTTTACTTCAATGTAGCAGATGAGATGTCGGCTTATCAAGCATGGTTAAAGATGAGTGATCTTTATGAGAAGCAGAGTGCAGCTTCACAGGTATACTGGCTTAAGAAGCTTGTTGACTTGAAGATGAAAGAAGGGACACCTATGTCCAATCATCTGAATGAATTCAACACAATCTATAGTCAGTTGTCAGCTCAAGGTGTCAAGTTTGATGAACCTGTTAGAGCTATGTTCCTATTGATCACATTGTCGGAAAGTTGGGACACTTTTCGCACAGCTTTGAGTAATTCTGCACCTCCAGATTGTTTGAACATAGCAGGTGTAGAAGGAAGTCTGCTTACTGAAGAAACCAATAGAAAGACAATGGACAAAGGCAAAGGAACAGCCTTAGTTGTCAGGGGAAGGACCAAAGAAAAGTACAAAGGTGGAAAGAGGAATCAGTCTCGTAGCAAGTCCCGCAGTGCTAAAGGCAAGAGTGACATAGAATGCTACCATTGTGGCAAGAAGGGTCACATGAAAAGAGACTGCAGAGAATGGAAAGCAGAAAAAGGCAAAGAGAAAGCTGAAGACCATGGTGAGAAGAACAAGTCCTCAGTGAAAATTCAAGAAATAAATGTGACAAACACTGTTGCAGAGGATGACAGTCTAGTGTTAGGAGACATCTACTTCTTGAAGAATACAATGGACTCAGCTCTTCTCACAGCATCTGATGGAAATGCACTGAGTGACTGGATTATAGACTCAGGGGCATCACTTTATGTGTCTCCAAACAAGGAGTGGTTTACTTCTTATGTGACCACTAAAGATCATGTTCGGCTAGGCAATGGCCAGACATGTGAGATCTTAGGTGTTGGAGATGTTCAATTGAAGTTTTAGAATGGCTCTTCTTTCACGCTGAAGAATGTGATACATGTTCCCGCAATTACAAAGAGCTTGATCAGCACAGGTTTACTTGATGATGTTGGCTACGTCACCACTTTTGGACAGAACATGTGGAAGATATCCAAGGGTTCTATGACAGTAGCACATGGAGTAAAGTCTGGAGGACTTTACATGATTTATGTATCAAATGTCTCTAAAAATGTAATCAATGTAACCGAGAAGCCGAACATTTCTTTGTGGCATAGCCGGTTAGGACATATGTCCAAGAAGGGAATGGAAATCTTGTCTCGTTCTGGTTATTTGCTTGGCTTGTCATTTAATGATTTTGAATTCTGTGAACATTGTCTGTATGGTAAGCAAACACAGCAGCCACATAAGCATAGAAGCAGTAGAAGAGATACACAGTTGGCACTTGTTCATAGTGATTTGTGTGGACCTATGCCTAACCTATCTCTAGGGGGAGCTTCTTACTTTATGACATTTATAGATGATTACTCGAGGAAAGTATGGGTTTACTTTCTCAAGCACAAGGATGAAGCGTTTAGTGTTTTCAAAACGTTTGTGACACTTGTGGAGAATCATAGTGGCAAGACGCTTGAATGCTTACGCACTGACAATGGTGGAGAGTATGTTTCAAAGGCCTTTCAGGACTTTTGTGAGTCAAAAGGTATAAAACGTGAACCTACTTCTCCTTACAATCCTCCTCAAAATGGTGTTGTTGAGAGGATGAATAGGACCATACAAGAGAAGGTCAGAAGTATGTTGTCTAATGCACAGCTGCCAAATGGGTTTTGGGCTGAAGCTGTATCAACAGCTATTCATCTTGTAAATAGATCTCCTAGCAAGGTTTTGCAGAAGGATTCAGTGCCAGAGATGGTATGGTCAGGCAAAATGCCCTCATACAAGCATCTTAGAGTATTTGGCTGTGAGGCATATACTCACGTTCCAAAGGAATTTAGGAACAAACTTGAGCCAAAGAGTAGAAAGTGCATCTTTCTAGGCTATGGTAATTCTGGTGAGATGGGGTACAGACTTTGGGATCCCGAATCCAAAAAGGTTGTCCGCAGCAATGATGTTCACTTTAATGAATCCAAATATCATTCTAAACCAAAGAGGGTTGAGGAGATTAGAAGAGTTGTCTTCCAAGAAGATGGACCTGCACGTGCAAGACAAAATGTCAGGGCTCAAGAGGAGCAAGGACAGGATAGAGTGGAACCACAGGTTGTGGCTAAGCCTGAGCCACCTATTGTGTGTCGATCTGGACGTATCACGCGACCTCCTGATAGGTTTGTTCCATCTATGAACTATGTCATGTTGATTGATTGCAATGAGCCTTCATGTTACAAGGAAGCAGTGCAAATGAAGGACTCCGGGAATTGGCAATTGGCCATGCAGTCAGAGATGACAGCTCTGCATAAAAACAAGACATGGAAGCTAGTTAAATTACCACAGGGCAAAAAGGCTCTACCTTGTAAATGGGTTTACAGGTATAAGATCACCTCTCATGATAGTAAGCCAAAGTACAAAGCAAGGCTTGTTGCCAAGGGCTTTAAGCAAGAACAAGGCATTGACTTTGATGAAGTCTTCTCTCCGGTGGTCAAGATGACTACATTGAGATGCTTTCTTGCATTGGTTGCCATATTAGATTTGGTGTTGCACCAAATGGATGTCAAGATAGCGTTCTTCCATGGTGATTTAGATGTGGAAATTTACATGCAGCAACCAGAAGGGTTTGTTGAGAAAGGCAAGGAAGATTGGGTATGCCAGTTGTTAAAGAGTCTTTATGGCTTAAAACAATCACCGAGGGCATGGTACCATAAATTCCACATGTTTATGCTTTCTCAAGGCTACAAACGTAGTGAGTTCGATCACAGTCTATATACAAAGAAGGATAAGGATGGCAGTTGGCTGATCCTTATTTTCTATGTGGATGACATGTTGATTGCTGGCAAGCACTTGGAAGAAATTTCAGCTTTGAAGTCAAAGATGGCAAAATCGTTTGACATGAAAGACATGGGTGAGGCAAGTCATATACTTGGTATGCGCATTGAGAGAGACAGATCAAAGAAGTTGATTTGGTTATCTCAAACAGAGTATATTGACAAGGTTTTGCAACGTTTCAATATGGAGAAGGGAAAGGCATTGAGTGTTCCATTGCCACCATATGTGAAACTTAGCAAACGAGATTGTCCTGTGTCCGAGGAAGAACACGTTGAAATGGATAAGATTCCATATGCGTCTGCAGTGGGTAGTTTGATGTATGCAATGATTGCTACTCGCCCAGACATTGCATTTGCAGTGGGAGTAGTAAGTCGATACATGTCAAACCCAGGCAAGAAACATTGGGAGGTAGTGAAAGGAATATTGAGATACCTGAAAGCTACAAAGAGTATGCGTATATGCTATGGGAGTCAGGAGCTAAGTGTAAAGGGTTTTACAGACTCAGATTATGCAGTTGACTTAGACAACCGAAGGTCTACTTCAGGGTATGTCTTTACATTGGCTGGTGGAGCAGTATCATGGCGTTCTAGATTACAAGATTGTGTTACTCAGTCTACTACAGAGGCTGAATATGTTGCAGCATCAGAGGCATGCAAAGAATCAATTTGGCTTAATCGACTAGTAACAGATTTGGGAATCAAAGAAGAGATGCTTGTGTTATATTGTGATAGTCAAAGTGCTATACAATTGGCTGGCAATCCAGTTTATCACTCAAAGACAAAGCATGTGGATGTGAAGTATCATTTCATCAGGGAAATGCTCGAGGATAAGCAACTTTAGCTTGTCAAAGTTCACACCATAGAAAATCCTGCTGATCTACTTACAAAAGGACTTCCCTAAGAGAGCTTTGCGCATTTTCGCAAGCAGTTAGGTGTAGAGTAGTACATCACTTCTCTACATCTTTTGTATATTAGCTTGTATAGTAGCTTCTCTCACACTTAAAGTACCACATTGGACTTTAAGTGGGAGGTTGTTGGGGTATAAAGCCCAATGTAGTCGCCCAGGTAAGTGGGCGGGCCGCCAGGTACGTACACATATTCTTTTGTAAAAACCTTATAAGAACTCACTATGCTCTACACATTACCGTAGAGCGAGTTCACCATATCGTCGTGCTCTTCTTCTCGCACTCTCTCTCGCATCGCACTTCCGCCCGTACTCCTTCACCTCCCACTAATGGGTTCACATAAAAATCTTTTTCCCAATCTGGAGCTTGCATGGTAGGAAGAGAACCCAAAATCTCCTTGAATTTCTCAAAAACCTCTTCACATTCAACAGTCCAAAGTACAGAGTCAACCTTTGCTGCTTTCTGGAAAGGATAGAGAATTTGTGATGATAGGGACATAAATCTACTCATATACCTAACTTTTTGGATAAAAGTGGCTAAATGCTTTGTATCCTTTGGGGATGGTAGAGAAATTAATGCATGGGCCTTCTCAAGATTTGGATCTATTCCATTCTCTGATATCACATGTCCCAGACGCTTGACTCTAGGTTGTGCCAAATAACATTTCTTTGGATTGAATTGTCCTCCAAAATCATCATATCGTCTAAATGTCATCTCAAGCTTCATGGAATGATCTAGTCGAGTACTATACACACAGAATTCATCAATGAAAACTTTGACAAACCTCCCCAAATATGGAGTGAACACCCAATTAGCTCTTCTTTGGTACTCGTCTCGTCCATTGATAAGCCAAAATGGTAGGACATAATAACAAAAGCATCCCCATGGACTTATGAAATTAGTCTTCTTATGATCTTTAAGAGAAATAGACAATTGGAAATTACCAAAAAAACCATCGCACACACTATATCGTTCATGTCATGGAACTGAGTCCGGACCTTCATCAATATAAGGCAACGGATAAGGATCCTTCTTTGTGGCTACATTCAATGGCTTATGATTGCTAGGTTTAATGGCCATGTGGCCAACCGCCCATCACTAGCTTGCTACTAACCCTAAGTGTACACCTATACACTTGTGTGAGCCACTAACACAAAGTAGAGCGTGTATTGTGTCTAAGTGCATAAGATGGAGAAGATAGAAAGGGGGCACATAGTGTGTGTTGGCTCTCCCCCTCCAACTTGTGTGTGTGGCTATGGTGGTGTGTGTGCAACTGTGTGTGCGTATTCATCTTCCTCTTCTGCTGTGATCTCGTCTCCTCTCCTTCATCTGGTATCCAAGATGTTTCATTCCCAAAATCGCTTCCGCACGCGCACACACTTTTAAGAGTGCAAACCGGGTTCCGACTTCGGCATCAACAAATTCAGCATTTCGAGAGCGTTTCCATCAGTAATCCTAGAGTTTAACCCCTCTTTTGGAGCCATTCGTGCCATCAGAAATCTCATTGGCGCTACGGTTTAGGAGCTGCATTTATCAACTCTCTTTTGGTAGTTTGAGTTGCAGAGATTCCATAGCCATTACAAGTACCATTATTGTAGTCTCTTCCATGTACGAGGGCCCACGGCTCATTTGGGAGTATGTATCCTCTTTTGGAGTGTCCTCATACACACACATAGAGTGGGAGTTCGAGGGCATTGTCTTCTTCGACTACATGTACATATACAGGTACAGATACAAGTACATAGAGTGGCTTGGCTAGCTTTCTCTATTCTTCTCACCATCAATTTTGGCTTCGGCTATGGCATCGAATCATAAGCTATAGGTTTCAATGCTTGCAATATGCTAGTTCCAGTGGGAGCAGGTTTTTATGCATACATGCATATGTTGGCACTTTTGACAATGTTTGAGCTCTTTTAAAAGCATTTTGACTCCCCATTGTCGTATTGTGATACATACATGGTGGGAACAAATGCTACAAGATCTATCTTGCAACTTTTTAGATACATAAGTATATTTCCTATAATGTACATATGCATATCTAAGTATAATAATAAGATTTCTATCTCATCCTATTATTTATCTCAAGTGTAATATATTCTTACTTTATCGTTAAAAAATACTATAGGCATTGGTAAAAGCGTCAGTAGCTGTGCCTCTTTAACTTGGGGCTAAAGGAATTGGTTCTTTATTTCTACTATCTCATTATCATCTCACACCCTAGCTAGATCCTATATCTAGGGTAACTTCCAATATATATATATTCTATGTATTTTTTATATATTTCTTTTTAATAGCTACTAGGAAAGAATCAAATCCTAGTGGGATACTAGCTTGCATGATTTTCAAAGATGCACTCATTTCAATGCATTATTAAGAGGATTCTTACAAATGTTTGTCAAGGAAATGTCATGCTTTCATATTGCATGAGGTGTCCATTGGAATCAAGTGAAAGTCTAAGCTAAGAGGACTACAAGAAGACTTTTGCTGCCAGAAAGATACCCTATTGTTTACACTGTTAGGAAACAAGACGTAGCTAAATAGATAATTGAGTAGATTACTTAATGGAGAGAGACAAATTTACATACACGAGATTATAGAGTAGAGAGAGAGAGAGAGAGAGTACACACGATATACGTGGTTCACCCAATGTGGGCTACGTCCACGGGAAAGCAACCACTCAATGGCTTTAGTACTTCAAAACAAGAAGTAATTTACAAAGGGATTATACCCTTAATGGAGCTCCTGCCTTGCTTCACTCTCACCACCTCACACTCACCTTGTTGCATCAACTTCACACTATGAAATGTATGTAGAAATTTCCTCCTTTTATAGGCCAAAAGAGCTGCTCTCTCTTATGAGAGACAGCCATGTGTAGCCGCCCTTGTGCGAATAAGTCCAAATCGGACCCTCCAATCCACCCATATGTGGCCGCCCTTGAGAAGATAAGTCCGCTTTTGAATTCGGCCACCGTCCATTGAATTCGGCCACCGGCCACCGGCCACTGACTTCCGACCACTGGCCATCAGCCATTGACTTCCGACCACTGGCCATCAGCCATTGACTACCAACCACCGGCCAACCGACCGGTTGTTTTCCGACCACTTTCCGATCGGCGTTCAGCCATAATATTCCGGTAAAAAGAAATATTCCGATGAAAAAAAATCCCGAGGGCCTCCGCCCCCGAGGCCTCTAAAGTTGCCCCTGATTCTTGTCCGTGAAAATTTTGGTTTCCAGTGAGTGATTTTCCTTCACACACGATGGCTTCTCCTCATAATGGGGGCCTTACAAATGTGCGCTTTTACCACAGAAAATTAGAAGGGTAAATCAGGATCCATACTTAACAATCTCCCACTTGGAGACTGATCTCCAAACGAAACCTGTGACTGCTTTGCATTCTGGCTTCTTATCCTTGAATGCCGATTGAAGATGAGCAAAAGCTCAACTTCTTCTTGTTGACCACCTTTGTAAACATGTCTGCAGGATTTTCACTTGTATGCACCTTTCCTAGCTTTAGCTGTCCCTCTTCCAAAAGAGTGTGTATGAAGTGATATCTCACCTCAATGTGCTTTGTCCTTGAATGAAAGGCTGAGTTCTTTGCAAGATGGACAACGCTTTGGCTATCACTGTACAAGACACAATTGTCTTGTTTGAATCCAAGCTCTTCTAAGAATCTGTGAAGCCACAGAATTTATTTTCTTGCCTCCGTCATTGCTACATACTCTGCTTCCGTGGTAGAAAGTGAAACCACTTTTTGTAGCTTTCAAGCCCGGTTTACTGCTGTGCCTCCAATCGTGAACACATAGCCAGTAGTGCTCCTTCAAGTATCTTTGTCACCTGCCATATCTGCATTAGCATACTCTTCTAGAAAAATATCTGTTCCTCCAAAATACAAAGCATTTGTTGTTGTCCCTTTTAGATACCTAAGTATCCACTTCACAGCTTGCCAATGCTCTTTACCTGGGTTGTCCATGAACCTACTCACAAATCCCACTGCATGTGCAATGTCTGGCCTTGTCCAAACCATAGCATACATTAGAGAACCTACCGCTGTAGCATATGGAACTTTAGACATATAGGCTATCTCCTCTTGTGTCTTTGGACACATATCCTTCGTTAGTTTAAAATGACCAGCCAAAGGTGTAGAAACTGGTTTTGCATTTTTCATTGCAAACCTTTCTAGTACCTTCTTCATGTAATCTTCTTGAGATAGCTTTATTGTCTTCTTCGTCCTGTCCCTTGATATTTTCATACCAAGTATCCTCTTTGCAGCACCTAAATCTTTCATTGAAAAAGATTTGGACAGCTCCTCTTTTAGGTCTTTGATGTCCTGCATGTTAGCACTTGCAATCAACATGTCATCAACATACAACATTAGGATGATGAATTTCCCATCTCCCAAATTCTTCGTGTAGACACAGTGATCCAAGTTGCATCTTGTGAATCCATGATCCAACATCCATCGATCAAAATTCAAGTACCATTGTCTTGATGCTTGCTTTAAACCATACAAGCTCTTCTTGAATCTGCAAACCATTTTCTCCTTACCTTTTACTTCATACCCCTTTGGTTGAAGCATGTAGATTTCCTCCTCTAAGTCACCGTGAGGGAATGCCGTATTTACATCCATTTGCTCGAGATTTAGATCATGAGCAGCCACAAGGCTTAAGATAAGCCTAATTGAGTTCATTTTTACAACAGGAGAAAATATTTCATAGAAGTCAATACCTTTCTTTTGAGAAAAACCTTTTACCACAAGCTTAGACTTGTACATTTTCTTCCCACCTTCTTCTTCCTTTAACTTGTACACCCATTTGTTTTGAAGTGCCCGCTTCCCTTTAGGCAACTCAACCAACTCCCATGTTTGGTTGCGATGTAGTGAGTCTATCTCCACTTGCATGCTCTTCGTCCATTCTTCTTTGGATTCATGTTTCATAGCTTCTTCATATGATTCGGGCTCTCCAAATTCTGAGATCAAGAGATGGTTGAAGGAAGGAACAAACCTTTCTGGAGGTCTACTTGCTCTTATAGATCTTCGGGGAATAGGTTGAGGCTCCTCATTTGGTTGACATTGTTGCACATTGTCACCGTTTGCAGTCCTTGTGTCTTCATCGTCCTCAAGCTCCATGTACTCATCACCTGTTTATTTTGTTTGTTTTCTTTCCAAGTAATCTTTGTACATATTTTGTTCGTTAAAAATTACATCCCTACTCCTTAAGATTTTACAATCTTCAGGATTCCATAAGCGATAACCAAAGTCTCCTTCTCCATAGCCAATGAAGAAACACTTTTTGGACTTTGCATCTAACTTTGATCTTAGGCTTCTATCTATGTGCATGAAAGCCTCACACCCAAACACTTTGAGAAATGCATAATTCACCGGTTTACCTGTCCATGCCTCTTTTGGAACTCCCCCATCCAATGCCGTTGAGGGTGACCGATTGATTAAGTACACAGACGTACTTACAGCTTCTGCCCAAAGCTTAAGCTGTAGGCCTGCATGTAGCCGCATGCTTCGTGCTCGTTCCATGATTGTCCTATTCATCCTTTCCGAAATCCCATTTTGTTGAGGTGTCCTTGGGGTTGTCCTTTGCCTCCGAATGCCATTGCTAGCACAAAAGCTTTCAAAAGCTTGGCTGCAATATTCGCCTCCATTGTCGAATCTGAGGCATTTAACCTTGGTACTTGTTTCATTCTCCACAAAGGCTTCCACCTTTGAAATATAGTAAATACATCGGATTTATTCTTCATGACATAAACCCATGTTTTTCTAGTCGCATCGTCTATGAATGTTACATAGTACAATGAGCCACCAAGTGATGGTGTACTTGCAGGACCCCAAACATCAGAATGAACCAACTCAAGTTTTTTATTTTTTCTTTCATTTCCTGCTTTTTGAAATTTTACCCTCTTTTGTTTACCATAAACACAATCTTCACAGAACTCTAAGTCCACTTCTTTCAAACCTGGTAGAAGCTTCTTTGTTTGAAGGATTTGCATTCCTTTGGCACTCATATGCCCAAGTCGGTAGTGCCACACCGCACTGTCAACTTCTGTAGTTGCTGCACAAGCTGAAGGTTGCGTGCTAGCAGTACACAAGTAAAGTGTACCGACTTTTTCACCCTTGGCAACCACCAAAGATCCTTTTGAGATCTTCCACCATTTGTTTCCGAATGCAATGTTGTGATCTTCATCGTCCAATTGTCCTGTAGAGATCAAATTTTTGTGAAGAGAAGGAACATGCCTAACATCTTTAAGCTTCCATTCATTTCTGTTAGCAGTTTCGATAGAAATTGTACCTTTGCCGACAATCTCACAAGCTTCATCATCTCCCAAGTATACATACCCAAAATTACCTTTGGTGTAGTCTTGGAAATGTTGCTTGTGTGGTGTCGCATGGAATGAAGCCCCGGAATCTACTATCCAGGAATTAGATACATTGTCTAATGAGAGAATTAGAGCATCTTGCTCTACTTTACCTGCCACATTGACCTCCGATGTTGGCTTGTTTTCTTGAGACTCTGTCTCCTTCTTCTTCTTGGACTAGCAATCCTTCTTGACATGGCCTTTCTTGTCGCAGTTCCAACATTCAAGAACTGACTTTGTGCGTGACTTGCTCCGCCTTGAGCGATCACGACCCTTTTGGTTTTTGAACCTCTCCTTAGGCCTTCCTCTTGTTTCCACTAATAGTGCAACACTTCCTCGCTTAGGAGAACACCCACAACATCATCAAAATTAAGAGTATTTGTGCCAGAGATAGAATTACTTACAGCCATCACAAAGCTGTCCCAACTATTCGGTAGAGATGATAGTATAAGGAGAGCTCACACTTCATCATCGAAATTGATTTTCACTTATCGAAGTTGACTTATGTTTGTGTTAAAGTCATTTAGGTGTTCTGCAACTGAACCATTCTCTGCCATCTTTATATTGAACAAACGCTTCATAAGAAATACCTTATTGGATGCCGATGGTTTCTTGTAGAAGTCGTCAAGTGACT
Organism: Adiantum capillus-veneris; assembly: GCF_014529385.1. NCBI lineage: Eukaryota > Viridiplantae > Streptophyta > Polypodiopsida > Polypodiales > Pteridaceae > Adiantum > Adiantum capillus-veneris. The sequence goes on along the minus strand of NC_140950.1, from coordinate 129,742,207 downwards.
TCATCAAGTCCTCCGTGGTCTTCATCTCCGAAACATTGAAGGACACCGTTGACGCCAAGCTTAACCGGATTGTTCCTAGTGTCTTTCGATCAAGGACAATCCATGCTTCATCTGCCCTTGTTGCGGGCTTCTTCGCAAGACCGCCTAGTGGCAAATAGAGGTCCTTCTGGTAGAGATAGTCTTCAATCTGCATCTTCCAATGTTGGTAGTTTTTGCCGTTGAACTTCTCAATCTTGACCTTCCCTTCCTCTGCCATAACTCCCACTCAATTCAAGGAATTCTTTCCTTGAGATAATTTAGCTACGAGCAAACCTTGCTCTGATACCAGTTGTTAGGAAATAAGAGGTAGCTAAATAGATAATTGAGTAGATTACTTAATGGAGAGAGACAGATTTACATACACGAGATTATAGAGTAGAGAGAGAGAGAGAGTACACACGATATACGTGGTTCACCCAATGTGGGCTACGTCCACGGGAAAGCAGCCACTCAATGGCTTTAGTACTTCAAAACAAGAAGTAATTTACAAAGGTATTATACCCTTAATGGAGCTCCCGCCTTGCTTCACTCTCACCACCTCACACTCACCTTATTGCATCAACTTCACACTATGAAATGTGTGTGGAAATGTCCTCCTTTTATAGGCCAAAAGGGCTGCCCTCTCTTATGAGAGACAACTATGTGTAGCCGCCCTTGTGCGAATAAGTCCAAATCGGACCCTCCAATCCGCCCATGTGTGACCGTCCTTGAGAAAACAAGTCCGCTTATGAATTCGACCACCGGCCATTGACTTCCGACCACCGGTCATTCACTCAAGACCATGGCCATCAATGTGAATAGCATACTCTTTGTTAGGATCCAGGTAAACCTGAGCTCCATGGCGATTAGTCTTATAAAATGAGAGTATATGCTTATAGCGCATTGTTGTTTCGATTTCCGAGTGAGTCGAATAGGAAGACATTTCAGATGTTAAATCTGAAAAAGTGTCTAAGACTTATTCAAGAATAGTGTGCAAGGAATTGCCTTGATTCATTCTTTCTTCGGTGGATACTCTACTGGAGGTTTCTCTGAATATGCCTTGATTTCCTAGTACACGACCAGATCTAAGGTTCATAAAGACTTGCGAAGCCCTGAATAGAGTACTTACCTTTTGTTAGGAAATAAGACATAGCTAAATAGATATTTGAGTAGATTACTTAATGGAGAGAGATAGATTTCACACACAAGAGATTATAGAGTAGAGAGAGAGAGAGAGAGAGAGAGAGAGTACACACGATATACGTGGTTCACCCAATGTGGGCTACGTCCACGGGAAAGCAGCCACTCAATGGCTTTAGTACTTCAAAACAAGAAGTAGTTTACAAAGGGATTATACCCTTAATGGAGCTCCCGCTTTGCTTCACTCTCACCACCTCACACTCACCTTGTTGCATCAACTTCACACTATGAAATGTGTGTAGAAATGGCCTCCTTTTATAGGCCAAAAGGGCTGCCCTCTCTTATGAGAGGCAGCCATGTGTAGCCGCCCTTGTGGGAATAAATCCAAATTGGACCCTCCAATCCGCCCATGTGTGGCCGCCCTTGAGAAGACAAGTCCGCTTTTGAATTCGGCCACCGGCCATTTACTTCCGACCACCGGCCGTTGTCCGGCCATAATATTCCGACGAGGGAAAAAAAAAGGTCTCGGGGGCCTCCGCCCCCGAGGCCCCTAAAGTTGCCCCTGATTCTTGTCCGTGAAAATTTTGGTTTCCGGTGAGTAATTTTCCTTCACGCACGATGCCTTCTCCTCATAATGGGGGCCTTACAAATGTGCGCTTTTACCATAGAAAATTACAAGGGTAAATGAGGCTCCATACCTAACATACATAAGGTTTCATTCTGAACTGGAAAAAGTATATAAAATGGGAGTCATAACTAATAAGATGAATTTTTGGCTCTTATTTTTATTTCTTTATTTGGAGCCACGGTTGAGGAGATATTATCAAAATGGTGGACCCCAATCTGCCCACATCATGCAGTGACATCTCATTTCAAACTTTGCCAGTTCCTGTTCAAATTGGCTCTTTTCTTTCTTGTGTAACCCTTGGGGGTTCCCTTCACCTATAAAAGGGGACCTCTTCTTCCTTGAAAACTATTCATGAGAGAGTGAGAGTAGTAATGCCTAATTTCACTTAGCCATAAACATAAGCCTAAGCCTACACTTACTCCTAGAGGAAGACTAGCCAATCTTGTAAGATATCCTTGGAAGAGAAACTTTAATCAAAGAAAGACTTGAACTTGGTGCATCAATCAAGACTTAAAGTCTAGCATATTCTTCTCTCTCCATGAAAATGGAGAATAACTCTCGAAGGATTTGTCAAAGTAAGATGTGATTTACTTTGATATTTTGTTGGGATTCTTGTTGCTTTCTTTTTCATCTCTAATCCAACATATATCTCTAATTTCATCTCCTTCTCCAACCAAATCTATCTCTCTCATTGTTAGAAAGTCATTCTCTCTATAAATTATAGGTTCTCCTTGCTACAGGTACATCTCTCCCCGCAGTATCCTTATTGCCTACATGCAAGAATAGGCTTGAGAGGGAAATTCTCTTTTCTCCACTTCTCTCATATCTACATTTTTCTCATACTAGAGTTATCCTAGATGAATAATCCACATGATGTGAATTTCTATTGCTTCCACTCTGTGCGATCTATTACAATTAACATATGGATTAGCCGTAAAGTACACTTTCAATAATGTAAAGTGTTTGTCTTTGGCCCAAAAAGGCTCAATGAAATACTTCTTTCACCGGATCCCATCATACTACCCCTTATAGACTATAAATTTTCTTTTTACGCAAGTGTCGTTATCTTACTATGAACCTAGAGGATTTGTACACACAATCAATCCCAATCACTAGACAAAACATATATATTATGGTAAGCACAAAATTACAATTCTAAAGAACAATTTGTAGCATGTTTGGTCGGCAAAGATTGAACGCCATTAACTCATCTATTAACCCTTTTATATTACCCATGATACAATACGACCATAGCCTTCATGTTTTCATCTTTGTGTTGTTTTGATATTCTCTTTTGTGTTATTTGTTTGTGTGTATGAGTGCAAGAGAGAAAGAGTGGAGCTTCTTTGATTTCACTTCCTTCCAGACCCTAGACTTCATGGCATCTAAGGTATAACTCACAAACTCTCATAGCCAAAAGCCCGGTGCTTTCCTCGCAAGACCGCAAAATTTTTGACATAATTTTGGTGAGCTTGACACGAAGCTACCAGGGTGAGAGTTTGTGGGTAACCATGGGTGATCATGCCAGGAGCAACATGGTATGCATTTGACCAAACAACAATGCAAATATTTCAAGCATTTGCAATGTTCATGCAACAACAACATGCCACTCAAAGAGGGGATATTTTAGCAACCAACACAAGCGGTCGTCAAAACAATAGATCAGTTCAATGGAAAAGATGTGACCAAGTACTTGTGCGAGTATGTGAAGGAGATGGAGCAGCATCACGTGTGAGAAGGTGAGATGATTCGAAGCTTTGAGCTAGTTGTTGCTCCGAAAATTAGGGAACATTTTAGGGAAATTAAATACTGGCTTGGGAGAAACTGGGAAGAACTCAAAGTAGCTAAAAAGGAGGAATAATTTATGGAGGACTCTAAGAGAGTGAACAAAAGGACATTCTTAAAATGGGTAGTGAAGCCAAAGCAAAGACTATCAATAACAGATCTACTTAGGGAATTTGAGCGACGCTATGCACAACTCACCAGGACAGAAAAGACCACACTAGATGTAGAGAAGACAGATCTTTTATTACAAGCTAGAGGTAAAGAGTTTCAAGAGAATTTTGAGGTTCTTATTAAAGATAAATATGTTGAGCAAGGACTAAAGACCCCGGTTGGAATGAAGTTGGAGGTGTTGTCTCATTGCTTGCCAAGCGACAAAGAAGAAGGGACAAGATGGTAGTAAACACTACAAGTCCTTCCACCTCAACTTCTGACAAAATGGTAAAGCGTACTTTTATAGCCCCTAAGTTTGATGAGTCCGTGCTCAGATGAGCTTGTGAAGGGAATGCGTGACTTGAAGGTGAAGCTTGCAAAGCTTGAAGAAAAAGGTCAACCATCAGGGCCACTTCCTAGGCAAAGACAACAGCCCAAAGAAGGGTTTGTTAATAGATGTATTGGTGTGATAGTACAAAACATGTAAGAAGGGATTGTGATAGTTTTAGTGATGCTTTGACAAAATATGTTGTCTTTTTTAAGGATGGTAAAATCCACTTAAGAGAGACAGGTCTATCGTTGAGAACTAACTTTGGGAAGGGGGGAATGCAAACCGTAGTTGAAGATATGGAAACTAACCATGCCACCTCCTCAGTCGAGGTAGCTACTTATGGAGTAAAAATTGAGCATCTTAGTGATGAAGAGGTGAGTGATCATCATGGTCGACTTTGGACAAATGTAATGGAATTAGCTAAAAAGGGAAATCTTACAAAAGAGATTCTACATGAAGTAGGTGATTGCATATGGCTAGAAACAGTGTGGAGTGATCCAGTGGATTCAATGTTTGTCCACGCCTACAATAAAAACTGCCAAAGCCATGAATCCATTGTAGAAGACAAGCGTAGGCATGAAAATGGTGACAAAGGTCCTTCAAAAAGAGCTACAAGAGTTAGAGGGAGGAATGATGTAGCACCTTTGCGAGCACCACTAGCACAAGAGGCACCTTCACTAGAAGTGACCATGGAGGAATCTACAATAGGAAAGAAAAAGGATCCAACAAAAGGTAAGCCAAAAGGACTAGCTTACAAACTACAATCTAACATTGAGCTTGCTACACACTTGAAGAAAGTTCTAGAGGAGAGGATTTTGAATATCAAGGTTGAGTTTACTTTGGGTGAGGTTCTTGGCATCGCCAAGCGTGAATTCGATGAAGAAATTATCGACATCATCAAGAGAAAGAAGCAAACACTTGGAGAGTCTATTCACCCACAAGATGAAGGCGATACTGTGAAGACACAAGGAGTACAGATGCGTGCTAAAGAAGGTGATGAAGCTATTGTGGGATTCTATCAGTCATCTTGAAATTTAAGGCAAGTGAAATTTACTGATGATGGGGAAGAATCTCAAAGTATTCCTAGGAGCCACTATTCTAGAATCCATTGGGCACGGGCTACTATAGAGACATTGATCAAGGTAGGTGATCTTGAAGAACCATTTTTTGCCTTAATTGATCATGGTTCTAAAATAAATATAATGCTGAAAAGTCTTTAAAACAAATGTAAATGGCCAATGGACACAGAACATGGTTGGATAGTGAGAGTGGCAAACAATTCATTGAGTGAATTGTATGCATCATGACCAAGTGTAAAGGTGACAAAGGGTGATGTAAATGTTGAACATAACTTCTTTATGCAGGACACATCTTCATATCATATTATCCTTGGACAACCCTACATTGTGGGAATTCAAAACAAAGGTAATGGATGATGGTTCAACTTATGCCAAGATACGAAGCAAATATGGTAAACATGTTGTTCAATTTCTCACAGTTTGTGTAAACCATGAAAGAAATCATGACAACCTCAGAGATCATCCTCTACCAAAGGTGAGCAGAGAGTTTCATGACCATAGGGAGCTTAGGTTCTATAAGCAGGTGGTTGTATTGGCCCAACAAAATCTATACCCCACTTTGCGAAAGCTCTAGCCCCCATCACTTGTCTTAAGGGCATGCTATCTACTCGTGTTGGAATTTTTGTCGTTGACAAGTTTTACACCTTTGAACATATTCTTTGTCATATGCAAAAAGTGCTGGCCACCATATGCCCCCAATAAAGATTTCTCTTGCTGTTGAGGCGGTCCGGGGCGGGCAACAAGAAGAGCAACCTCTAGACACCCTTCAAGGCTCCCGTGCTGCTCAATAGGGCTGGGGCACCGCACAACACAAACTAAAACAACAAACCCCAAACCAAATCCCAACTACACAAGGGGCACCACCTAGTTTAAGGGCGAACTAGGACGCAAAAGAGGAGAATCGTTAGAGCAACCCACAAACAAGCAAGGAATTTACACTAACCCTAACACCAATGGAACACTCTCATACACTAAAACACGAGAGAGAGAGAGAGAGAGAGAGAGAGAGAGAGAGAGAGAAGGTGCTCGGGCTGCTTTGAAGTGTATCGTTAATGATCAAGAAAACATAAATATATATATGTAAAAAAGAGAGATAAGGGGGAAGGGGGTGCTTGTTGCACTAATGCCTTCTTACAAATCTGTCATGACCAATCAAAGTGAGATTAGTATTTTTTCAACATAGCCTGAGTAAATTACACCACAACACATCACAAGAAAAAAGCCACCCCAATCACTATCTTAAGGCCAGGGGAGTCCTCTCCACCCTGTCGCCCTCTTACAGCATGTGGGATTTATGGCTAAATTGATAACAATACCCAGAGACAAGCTATCAAGAACTTAAATAAAACACCAAGACACTTACACATCATTATTGTCCATGACTTCACGTTGGAAGGGAGACAAGGTATCCATGCTTAGTCCAAATTCACCCTCCTTGATTCAACAAATGTTGGGCTTACACTAGTAGAAGAAATGATAGATTTCCTACTCTTAATTTAATGATCACTCTCTCTTACAATGGCATAGAGTTCCCTTGCTAATCACCCCTAATACAACACATACATATGCCTAATGCCAATGAGATTCCACCCAAGAGCTCCTTCTCAAGAGGTTGAGCTTGGCTTCTCAAGCTATAGCATAGTGCTCTTTCTTCTCCCCTTTTTTGTGCTAGCTACACCCTCCTTTTATAGCAATTTTGAAGGCTAGGGTTACTCCTCTAACCATGGTTGGGTTAGATTTTCAGAAATTTATCTAATTTCTTTTGCTTGGAATTATCAAGAAGTTGGTGGGAAAGAGAGAGGAGAGAAATGGAGGTGATAGGACTTTTCATAGTGGGTTAGTGTTAGTAGAGTTAGTATCAATTTACAAATGGAATTGGATATTTACAATGGGAGTATCCATGTAGGATACAAATAAGGAAGAAAAACTCTTAAGAGGTAAGAAAAGGTGGATTTCTTACAAGGTTGATGCTCCAAGTGTCTTGAGTAGGGCCAATTTTGACGCTTGTTGACGGTCCACTAGCTTTGACGGTACATTTTTTCTCCACTCTTGACCTTCCTTGAGAGACAAGGTAATTGAAGCTGAGTAATCAACCACCATGATGCTGTCTTTTAAGAGAAGAGGATGAATTTTGTGGTTTTTTTAATAGATATGGGTAATTTGGAGGAGGAAAAATGAGACTAGGTGGTCAATTTTGGAATGGAATTGTGTGTGGGAGGTATGAGTTCACCATGGTTTCTCTTATTCTTCAAGGTTGAGGAGAAGGTGAGTAGGGTGCAGAGAGGAGTGGTGAGAGAGGTGGGGATGATGAGTGGAGAAGTGTGTGTGAAAGAGGAAAATGATAAAGTGGAAGAGAGAGTGTGGCTGCATAGCATGGGAAAACTGGGGTCCACTAATAAAATCATAGCTCACAGCTCGTAGCTCAAAAAAATATGAAACAATTTGAGGCAAAAGTTCAGCCCACGAGCTACAACGTTTGTTTGTATCACCTTTTCAAATTCGGAGAGCAAGTGATCTTTAAAAATTCAGCAAAACCGATCATTTTTTTCCACTGCACAAGGTCCTTGTGGGGTCCTTCTTTGGATGATTCTTTTGAATACCTCCAAGAGTGTGCCCTCCATAGTGCATGTATGCATGCCACCTACCCTTGACCTTATTTGGTAGGTCTATAATTGAAGATATTGTTGAGATCATGATATAAGTGAATAGTACAACTAAGAAAATCAAATATTGAGGGGTCTAAAAAATATGTACATGTCAAATATAAATAATATAAGTGGAAAAAATATAAAGAGGTCAAAATAAATCTCTCTCATTATGAGGCTACCATAAAAAGATAAATATTTTTGGTGTTCTAATTTTTTAGAAAAAAAACAAAATAGATGTAGGAAGGGAAAAATCACAATAGTGAAAAAATATACACATAAATAAAACTAGGTTTTTTGGATTTTTGTTGGGGTGGAGTTACACCAAATATAAGAGAAGCTTACATGAAAATATTTCTATATGGAATAAAGAGTATGAAAAATGGTAAGAAAAATTGTGGTAATGGTGAGGCAATGTACAGAGCATAAATAACACACACCTAGGTAGAAATATTTAAATAAATACCAAAATAATTATGAAAAAATCTTTTATTTAGGCCCTATATACAAAGAAATATTTACATACACATGGACCATAATATACTTATATTTTTTATATTTTTTATTTTTTTGGCTCAACTAGCCCAATGACTAGCTAATTGAGAGTTTTCTATTTCAGTAAGGAGATATGGGAAAAGTCCCCTAACTCACACGCATCTATATACAGTGAAAGGGTGAGGGTAACCACAGTGTTTGAGTGATTTGATAGGGTGAGATAACTCACTATGGCAATTACAGAGAGCCGAAAAAATGGCTATCATTAGCCCTCCCCCAGGATGATGGTATATTCATGTACCATCATAAAGAATCTTTTCCAAAGAGAGTGCTGCAGAGTCCTTGACAAGATCTTCATTGTTTGGCCCCTTGGAATTTTGGTTTGTGTTACACTCATGCTTCATGGAACAATACTTACGTGGGATGGTTGCCTTTTGCTCTGGTAGATCCTTTGGTAGAAGGCGACTCAAGTAAGGCTTCAAGCGATAGCCGTTTACCTTCCTGGAGTGCTCTTTCCCATTCAAGTCCATAAGTTGATAGTAACTTGAATTGAAAGCCTTCTTGACTATGTATGGCCCCTGCCATCTTGTTTCAAATTTGGCATCAAAACGATTATCGAGTCGATTGTCATACCTTAGCACAAGATCTCCTTCATTGATGCCTTTGTCCTTCTGTTTCTTGTCAAGCTTCTCCTTTGTCTGTGTGGCTTTCCTCTTATAGCACTCGTATGCTGCTTCTCTTTTCCACTCAAGCTCAGCTAAGGTAAGAAGTCGATCCATCCATGCTTCTTGATCATTTTGTGCTGATTTGCCATGAAGTCGCATTGTTGGAATGTTTAGTCCAATTGGCTGTAAAGCCTCTTGACCATAGACCAAGTGAAATGATGTGAACTCTGTGGCTTCCCTATATGTGGTTCGATACGCCCACAAGGCACCATCCAAGAAGTCATCCCATTATCAGAAACAATCTCCAAAGGTGTGCCAAATCTACAACAAATGTGAGTGTAGGCGAATTTGCTCACTGTCCTCTCATTTACCTTTGCCACACTTTGTGCTTCCACCCACCTAGTCATATAGTCTACAGCCACTAGAATGTAGCGTTTACCATTTTTTGTCCTAGGCAGAGGACCCATAGCATCAATGATCCACTTTTCAAAGGGTCCATTTGCAAGCACAATTTTCCTTGGACCATAAATCAATCTTCTATTCCCATTTACCTGACAATTGTGACAACTTTTACACCAATGTTGGACATCCACATGCAGACTTGGCCAAACATACCCCGCAAGAAAAATCTTCTTCACAGTTAATTCTTGGGAAAAATGACCACCACATGCCTCTTCATGCAAACCTTTTAGAATGGCTGGAATTTCCACGATAGTTGGTACTCTTCTGCACACTTTATCCTTCCCTCTTTGATAGAGGGAGCCTTCTAGGAAGAGATACATGCTTGCCTTCTTCATGAGTCTCCTCTTCTGAGCTTTTATGAAGTCTGGTGGAAACTCACCCTCCAAAATGTAGCCAATGCTGGGAGCCAATGACTCCAATCCCTGGTACCTCGGTTGCTTCACAGCAGCCGCCACCATGATGACCTGCACTTCTTTCTTTACACATGAAATGGCTTGTTGTGCAAGTAAACCAGCATCTTCATTTTGTTTCCTAGGAATATGATATAATTGCACCTCCTCAAATTGATTAAATTGCCTACGGATGGTATGAACTTTGGCACTTAGTCTTTCATTTTTTCATGCCCAAATGCCTAAAATCTGCTTCACAATGAGAAGTGCATCCCCTTTTACCATGAGACGTTGTATCCCTTGGCCAATGCACATCTTCAAACCATGAAGTAGTGTGTCGTATTCTGCTTCATTATTGCTAGTTGAACCTGGTAGATTGACCTTCTCTTTCATGACCACCTCTCCACTTGGGTTGAGAAACACTAGCCCTCCCCCTGCTTTCCCTGTGGCTCGACGAAAAGCTCCATCAAAGAACAAGGTAAAAGCATTAGGAATACCTTTTGGTGGTGGCAATGGTACGGTCTTTACTTCAGGCACCTTAATCTCCTTTTCATGCACCCTATAAGTGAGAATCCCTACCAATTGTGCACGCACACTATCTTCTACCTTGAAAGAGTATTGAAACTCTTGCAACTCCATAATCCACTTTGAGATCCTAGTACTAAGATTCATTTGAGATGACACCCAAGGGAACAAATCTCTGCGGTGAGGATTACAAAAGGTTTTGGGAGCAAGTAGGATCTAAACTTCCTTATCGCAAACATGAGAGAAAGCATCATGAGTTCTGCCTCTGCGTAGCCTCTCTCTAAAGCATTCATGACCCTACTAGCAAAGTAGATGGGCCGCATCCTGGTACTATAGGGATCTTGTTGTAGCAAAAGTGCACCAATTGTTTCTTTCCCAGCACTAGAACTAACAAAGAATGTGTACTCCCAACAAGGAGGCATGAGTGTTGGTAGCTCTGACAAAATGGCTTTAATGTTACAAAAGTACTCTTCAAGCTCATCAGACCATGCAAATTCTACTTGTTGTGTCAACTTTTGCAAAGGGTGAAGTGACTCCGAGGCTAAGTGAATGAAGCGTGACATATACTTCACCTTTTGAATGAATGAGATGACCTCCTTAAGACTCTTGGGTGATGGTAGCTCAATAAGAGCCTTTGCCTTTGAAGGATCCACTTCAATGCCTTTGTAAGAAACTTTATGACCAAGCAAGATTACTTCATCCTCACCTATATGGCACTTGTCGGGGTTGAGTTGACCTGCCATGTCGTAGAGCTTCTTTAAACCTTCTTCTACCCTTTGTAGATGCAATGATTTTGAGCTATAAATACAGAAATCATCAATGAACACCCTAATTGACTTTCGAAAGAATGCTTGAAACACCATATTCATGAAACGTTGGAATGTTGCAGGAGCATTTGTCAGACCAAATGGCATGACTCTAAAAGCATAACAACCCCAAGGAGTGATAAAGGTTGTTTTCAATTGATCCTCCAATGCAATCCCTATTTGAAAGTAACCTGAGTAACCATCGCACACAGTGTACTTCTCATGACCAGCTACCTCATTTAGTATCTCATTCTGGAATGGGAGGGGAAAGTGATCTCTTTTTGTTGCCTCATTGAGGGGACGGTAATCCACACACACCCTCCACTTGCCATTTTTCTTAGGAGTGACAACAACAGGAGAGACCCACTCTGAATTCTCCACTGGATAAATGAAACCTGCTGCTAGAAGCTTTCTTACCTCCTTGAGTAGAGCCTGTTCTTTTATAACTCCTAGCCTTCGTAGCTTCTGAGCTTTAGGTGTGGCCTCAGGCTTTAACTCAATCTTGTGTTGAACAACATCTACCCCACGCACGTCGGTGTAGTCTTTAGCAAAAAGCCTAGGAAACTTCCTTAGCACACATTTGAACTCCTCTCTTTCATCCTTTGTAAGTGTTGTTGATAGCATACCTTCCAGCATCCCTTCATCTTGAACACCTTCGTTCTCTTGAGGACCTACCTCCTCCAAGCCTTGACAAGAGGTCTCTTGGTTGCTTGGCTTAAACCTTACCCCCATGACTTCGATGGAACACTCCTCTTCAGTAATGCTGCCGCTACTTTCTTCTTCTGAAGTGCTATCGGTCCAACCTTCTTCCGTCTCACTTTGAGATGATTCTTCATGGAGCTCCTCTTGGAGTTGCTCCTTCATGTCAAAGACAACCTTCTTATGATTGTCATTCCTGCAAATTAATTTCCCACTCTCCCAATCCTGCAAAGCTCGCACTTTCATTAGCCATGGTCTTCCTAGGATAAATGGATAACCACTTCCCTTGGTCGACATAACATAAAAATCCACCGCTTTCTTAATGCCAAAGGCCTCTACAAAGACATTTTTACAAATGCCTACACACCTAGCTTTGCTATTGTTTGCCATCTTGACTTTGATTTCAGGTGTCTCATGGATGTGCATGCCTAGTCTTTGCATGAGTCCCTCTGTCATGATGCAAATTTGTGCACCCTCATCCACTAGACCTTTCCTAACCAATCTTCCTTTGATGTAACAGTCTAGCACCGGTGTAATGTCCTCACTCATTTCAGCTTGTGCAATTTTTACAACAGGCACACTCTCTTTTACCTTTCTCCTAGTGCTAACTGCCCTTGTTAAATCCCTCCTAACTTGTGGACATAATGCAAGAAATTGAGGCCATGAAATATCAGGACCCTTACCTCTCATGTCTTCCAACAAGTTGTACGGAGCCATACCATGTCCAAGAGGGAAGTCTTGGAGGTTGATACGACGTCGAGTCCTCTTGGTTTCCTTGGTTTCCTTTGCCTTCTTGCCTTGTCCATGGTCACTCTGTGATGTGACTCCTTCTTTCTCTTTACCTTTTCCTCGGCCACGCTTAATGCCATTGGCTTCCATGTCAACCTCATTTAAATTTGTCACCTCTACCACATGCACATTTGGATCTGGCAAAGGTGGAACTCCTTCTACCCCTTGTGGAGGTGGTCTTGGTCCATTTGGCCTTTGTAGAAGCCTTGGCTGTTGACCAGCTCCTTCTCCTGCATTCATCAGTGGGTAATTCAAGTTAGGTCTCACTGGCTCTCCACGGGGCCAAGGACAATTATACATCCCATGTCCAGACGCTCCGCAATTCCAACATTGCAAGACTCTCCTAGTTCGTGGCTCTCTCTCTCCTGACTTCTTTGCTTGTCCCTTTGGACCTACAGCTTGTGTGCAAGGTGAATTGACAGGCTGCTTAAAGATTCATTTAACTTCTCAATCACTTCAGCCGTTACCTCAGGAAGCTCCCTAGATGTTGATGCTTGTGACTTACCTTTGGGTCTAAGACCTTCTATTGGAAACTCTCCCCTTAAGCACTTGAGTTTTCTATACTTCTCAGCAGCCCTAGTTTCAGCTGCATCAAAAGTAGCAGGTGCACCCGCCTCAACTTTTACGTTACGGTCAGGAAAGAGTCCGGCTATGAACCTCTCCTTCTTTAAAAATTCTGCACCATCACCAGGGTTAGCAACATTTCGTATCCATAGAGCCCAAAGACGTAGAAACTCTTGCTTGTACAAGTAGTAGTCATTTAAGTCTTTTTGCTTATGAGAAACAATGTCTTGCCATAATTTCTGAGTGTTTTGGGGATCAAAGAAGTATTTCTTGAAACGATTCAAAACTTCCGTGTAATTCCCTTTAACTTCCTTAGGCAAAGAGTCAAACCAAGTGCTAGCATCTTTCCTAAGGACCACCTCAAACATTTCTACACGTTCTTGATCAGTTACTATCCTTTTGATACGGCAAGACATCTTGAAATTCGCTAGAAATAATTCTGCATCCTCTCCAGGCTCTCCAAATAAAAGAGGATATCCAGACATTTGGCGTTGGCTCTCCATTGAATTGATTTCAAAGTGACGCGTTTTTGTTTTTTCTTTCTTTAAAAGATTTACACAATAATATTTTCTAAATTGCAATCTATTCTACAACAAAATAAAAATATTCACATCAAATGACCTATGATGACAGGGTTTGGTGATGCGAGAATTTCTCCTACTCTTTGGGCACCAAACATGAATACCATACGTTGTTGAAAATGGATTTTTCTACTAATTGCAATGTTTACTCTAATGTGTGGAGTGAAATGAAAGGGAAAAACCTGTATTCCTGGGCCATTATCCATAGTCTATGCATGACCTAATTCTTAAAACAAAACAAAAATATAGACGTCCAAACTAAAGTCGTACCTAAGGAGAGGCAAAATAAAAGGATTTACTGATGCGTTTATCTCTATCAACCCAAGAGGACCTAAAATTCTACGAATTACTCGCTGAAATTGCAACTTAGTACTAACAATTACGTGTACCTTTTGCCTTGCAATGGGAATGAAGGGATCATACAAATTCTCGTGATTCATGCAAGCTACTTGATTATGCGAAAGGTTGAGCCTTCACAAAACATACACAAGCCTTTCCTCCGTGGCGGCACCAATTTGAGGCAGTCCGGGGCGGGCAACAAGAAGAGCAACCTCTAGACACCCTTCAAGGTTCCCGTGCTGCTCAATGGGGCTGGGGCACAACACAACAAAAACCAAAACAACAAACCCCCAACCAAATCCCAACTACACAAGGGGCACCACCTAGTTTAAGAGCGAACTAGGACGCAAAAGAGGAGAATCGTTAGAGCAACCCACAAACAAGCAAGGAATTTACACTAACCCTAACACCAATGGAACACTCTCATACACTAAAACACGAGAGAGAGAGAGAGAGAGAGAGAGAGAGAGAGAGAGAGAGAGAGGAAGAGAGAGAGAGAGAGAGAGAGAGAGAGAGATGGTGCTTGGGCTGCTTTGAAGTGTATCATTAATGGTCAAGCAAACATAAATATATATATGTAAGAAAGAGAGAGAAGGGGGAAGGGGGTGCTTCTTGCACTAATGCCTTCTTATAAATCTGTCATGACCAATCAAAGTGAGATTAGTATTTTTTCAACATAGCCTGAGTAAATTACACCACAACACATCACAAGAAAAAAGCCACCCCAATCACTATCTTAAGGCCAAGGGAGTCCTCTCCACCCTGTCGCCCTCTTACAGCATGTGGGATTTATGGCTAAATTGATAACAATATCCGGAGACAAGCTATCAAGAACTTAAATAAAACACCAAGACACTTACACATCATTATTGTCCATGACTTCACGTTGGAAGGGAGACAAGGTATCCATGCTTAGTCCAAATTCACCCTCCTTGATTCAGCAAATGTTGGGCTTACACTAGTAGGAGAAATGATAGATTTCCTACTCTCAATTTAATGATCACTCTCTCTTACAATGGCATAGAGTTCCCTTGCTAATCACCCCTAATACAATACATACATATGCCTAATGCCAATGAGATTCCACCCAAGAGCTCCTTCTCAAGAGGTTGAGCTTGGCTTCTCAAGCTATAGCATAGTGCTCTTTCTTCTCCCCTTTTTTGTGCTAGCTACACCCTCCTTTTATAGAAATTTTGAAGGCTAGGGTTACTCCTCTAACCATGGTTGGGTTAGATTTTCAGAAATTTATCTAATTTCTTTTGCTTGGAACTATCAAGAAGTTGGTGGGAAAGAGAGAGGAGAGAAATGGAGGTGATAGGACTTTTCATAGTGGGTTAGTGTTAGTAGAGTTAGTCTCAATTTACAAATGGAATTGGATATTTACAATGGGAGTATCCATGTAGGATACAAATAAGGAAGAAAAACTCTTAAGAGGTAAGAAAAGGTGGATTTCTTACAAGGTTGATGCTCCAAGTGTCTTGAGTAGGGCCAATTTTGACGCTTGTTGACGGTCCACTAGCTTTGACGGTACATTTTTTCTCCACTCTTGACCTTCCTTGAGAGACAAGGTAATTGAAGCTGAGTAATCAACCACCATGATGCTGTCTTTTAAGAGAAGAGGCTGAATTTTGTGGTTTTTTTTATAGATATGGGTAATTTGGAGAAGGAAAAATGAGACTAGGTGGTCAATTTTGGAATGGAATTGTGTGTGGGAGGTATGAGTTCACCATGGTTTCTCTTATTCTTCAAGGTTGAGGAGAAGGTGAGTAGGGTGCAGAGAGGAGTGGTGAGAGAGGTGGGGATGATGAGTGGAGAAGTGTGTGTGAAAGAGGAAAATGATAAAGTGGAAGAGAGAGTGTGGCTGCATAGCATGGGAAAACTGGGGTCCACTAATAAAATCATAGCTCACAACTCGTAGCTCAAAAAAATATGAAACAATTTGAGGCAAAATTTCAGCCCACGAGCTACAACTTTTGTTTGTATTACCTTTTCAAATTCAGAGAGTAAGTGACCTTTAAAAATTCATCAAAACCGATCATTTTTTTCCACTGCACAAGGTCCTTGTGGGGTCCTTCTTTGGATGATTCTTTTGAATACCTCCAAGAGTGAGCCCTCCATAGTGCATGTATGCATGCCACCTACCCTTGACCTTATTTGGTAGGTCTATAATTGAAGATATTGTTGAGATCATGATATAAGTGAATAGTACAACTAAGAAAACCAAATATTGAGGGGTCTAAAAAATATGTACATGTCAAATATAAATAATATAAGTGGAAAAAATATAAAGAGGTCAAAAGAAATCTCTCTCATTATGAGGCTACCATAAAAAGATAAATATTTTTGGTGTTCTAAGTTTTTTGAAAAAAAACAAAATAGATGTAGGAAGGGAAAAATCACAATAGTGAAAAAATATACACATAAATAAAACTAGTTTTTTTGGATTTTTGTTGGGGTGGAGTGACACCAAATATAAGAGAAGCTTACATGAAAATATTTCTATATGGAATAAAGAGCATGAAAAATGGTAAGAAAAATTATGGTAATGGTGAGACAATGTACAGAGCATAAATAACACACACCTAGGTAGAAATATTTAAATAAATACCAAAATAATTATGAAAAAATCTTTTATTTAGGCCCTATATACAAAAAAATATTTACATATGCATGGGCCATAATATACTTATATTTTTTATATTTTTTATTTTTTTGGCTCAACTAGCCCAATGACTAGCTAATTGAGGGTTTTCTATTTCAGTAAGGATATATGGGAAAAGTCCCCTAACTCACACGCACCTATATACAATGAAAGGGTGAGGGTAACCACAGTGTTTGAGTGATTTGATAGGGTGAGATAACTCACTATGGCAATTACAGAGAGCCGAAAAAACGGCTATCACTGTGATCTCACTAGAAAAGTGACCTCCAGCTAATCCAGCATGTGCTTGTTCTATAATCGGAATATACTCTTCTTCATTTGCACAAAGACAAAAAATTTGATCCTTACCTCTCGGATACACTTGCTTTCCAATAAGAGCATAGTCTCTTGCTTCAGTTTCAATTGCTCCTTGACGGTGTTTACTCATATCCTCAGGAAATGTTCAGCTTGATAAGTAAGTAACCAAATAGTTCCTCCACTTAGGAACATGCGACATTTGAAACAATGTTACATGAGGTATGGGTGTTTTTTTTTTACATTGAGGACAATCCTTTACAAAAGAGCGAACATCACTCCTCATAGTCAGCCAAAATACTCCAAGTCTCAAGATTCGTTGCATAGTTTGATCTTCCGCCAAGTGAATTCCTACTATGGTAATATGTGCTTGATTTAGGTACTAGTTTTTCTCTTCAGGATTAATGCATAAGAGGAATATTCCCAGTTTCGATATCTTTTGTATAGCCTACTAGCTAGTAATTGATACATAGTCTATTACTCCATTAATTTGATTGTAATAGAAAGTGGTATTTGTGAATCCACTTGAGCTATTTTCATCAATGATACCATGTTTTCCAACCATCAAGGTATCATTTCCATAGAGAACAAATAGGCATCTAGTAGATCATTGTCTACCCCTTTGGGTGATTCTCCTGAAATAATCCTTGACAAATGATCTACTCTTTGATGTGTAGTGCCCTTTTTTACAACCATAGTGAAATCAAATTCCATAATGAGATGATGAACCATCTCATTATTCTTCCTATGTTGCATGGCTTGTTGACTAAATACAACAAATCTTGGTGGTCTACAAAGAACACAAACTTGCTGGCTAATAGGTAATGTCTATACTTTTTAACGGCATAGATCATTGCTACCCTTCTCTTTTTGTGGTAGTGTAATTATTTTCTGCCATGTTAAACTGTTGGCTAGCATAAGAAATAGAAAAGTCAATTTTTCCGTCTCCTAGTTGAGCTAGTATACAACCAATAGCAAAATTGGAAGCATCTATATGTATGTGGAATATCTTATTCCAATCAAGTGCTTTCAATATTGGAGCTGAAGTGAAAGCTTGCTTAATCTTCATGAAGAATTCTTCACATGCCTCGGTCTAGTCAAAGTGTGTAATCAAGCTATACATGGGTTTTGCAATTATAGCGTACATGTAAATGAACCGTCTGTAATATCCACAATGCCCCATGAAGGCTTGAACCCCCTTGACTGTTGTTGGCCTAAGCAAATCAACAATAACATGAATTTTATCCATATCAGTAGCTATCACATTTTTAGACACTATATGTCCAATAATGTTTCCTTGTCTACCCATGAATGTGCAATTTTCAAGATTTAAGCAAATCCTGTAAAGTCTACATTTTCCGCATACCGTTTTGAGGTGTTCAACATGATCAGCCCCAATTGATGAATGTATGCATAGATCATCCATGTATACTTCAAATAATTTCCTCAAATATTCTTTAAAAGCACGGCTCATTAATCTTTGAAAGGTGGTTGGAGCATTAGTTAACCCAAAAGGCATAACCCGATTGGCAAAAATACCCCATTCCATTGCAAAAGCAACTTTATGCTGATCTTTTGGGTCAACCAGAAGTTGATTGGATCCCAAAAATCCATCTAACAAACTATACGCTTATTTCCCTACAACTCGTTCTAAAACATGCTCAATGATTGGAAGAGAAAAGTTGTCTCTAAGGGTAGTTGCATTCACTTTTTTGAGATTGACACACACTCGTAATTTTTCATTCTTCTTGGGTACTACCACAATTGGAGACACCCAATCTGTGTGTTCAATTTCGTAAATGAATTTGGCTTCCTTTAGTTTCTCAATCTCTTCTTTGAAGACCATATTAGGTATTTTGGTAAAAATCTCACATTATGGGAATCTCCAAATCGACCGAATTCATGTAATTTGGGAATTTTCCACTTAAAGTGGGAAAAATTGAGGTGTGTGGCTAGTAAATAAAGTGAAAATCTCATAGGATTGTGGTGTTGATAAACACCAAAAGTCAAGAGGATGTACAACACATGGATTTGAATAATAACTATAAATTACATAAAACAAAGGAAGATACAAAAAAGATTTTGTTTACAAATTGACTAGTATAGTCACAATAGAAGCTCCACATAATTCTACTCCACATTTGATACCATATCTGAACTTTGATCCAAGTGTGGCTGATGTGCACGAGTGAGGCCTTCTTTGGCTTTTAGAGCATGTCTTTCTGGAATCTTTATTCTAGAAAATGGTCCTTCTTTGTTGGGTCTCCAGGACCAAACAATTGCATCTATAGTTTCCCACACTTGTGGGTCCTTATAGTTGACAGCCCAATAACCCTTCCAACAATTACTGTAAGCTTGAGTATCTGTCATCCCACTTTTTCTCGCGCAAGGTGCCCAATATTGAATCAAGAGTTTTCTGTAGTTTGGTGATGTAGGCTCATTATCAATGTCAGATAAATCCATTGCAAGCACACTGGATAGATTTCTGTGTGTCACGGAACAAGCATAAGAAAGTCACCTTGGTGCACATCAGACATAGGTAAACTCTTCCTTGGCCTATCTCGTTGAGGCCCACAAAAATGATCGTTCAACTCTTCAAGGCCTAGGAATCTTTCTGCTCCTTGTTGCAAATTCATTGTAGTGCTTTGTAGGTGAGAATATTCTTGAGTTTTTGGCCAAAACATTTCATACAAGACTCCCTCTGATATGATTGCTTTTCCAATCTTTCAATTACCTTACTCCAATAATCTATCACGGGTATATTATATCGCGGAATACTTGAACCATTCCCTAAATTTTTCCAAAATTTTATATAGTTCTTTAGCCCCAAAATGACTTCTTCGTGGGCCTTGACATACTCCGCCATTTGTACTAGAGGTGGATCTCCATGTGGTAACATTGGCTTGCCTTCTGTGTCTGTTTTCCAAAGGCGAATACTTCCACTCCAACTTGATACACCTACATGTGCCTTATATTGCATCATTGGTGTCTCATCCTGCATAAAGAACCTGAACTGAAGCGGTTTGGAATGTCCAACAAGTATGTCTTGTCCATCACAAAGATAGCCATCACAATATTGCTTGAAATCGGGGATCTTTGTGAGAAAAAATGGAGCTGGAGATGAAGATGAGCTGTTTCGTAATGTATCCATCAAATGTGGCAAAGTATAGGTTTGTGTAACTCTCAACTTCTCTGAAAACCTACTAAACATGGCGTCTATGTCCTCATGTGTATGCCCAACCATTAAAAATCCCAGCTGGATGGTTTTGAAAACACCCTTGCAACAAGCATTGACAAATAGGCAAATAAGTATCGATTTTTGTTTTCCCCTGCACAATTATCCAATTGTAGCAACAAGTTCTCTGGCAATCTGCGAAATGTTGACCCCAATTCCTCTTCTGCAATTTCTGACGACTGCACAATGGGCTCTTTTCCATCACTCAAGTTATGGTAGTCCAAAGCATCCCTTGAGTTCAAAGCATGTAGTAGTGAAATATTGCTCCTTGGAAGTCCATTTGTTACTAGATCACCAAGAGGATGCTTATCTATCCTCTCGAGGTTATGTAAACAATTAGCAATTGAGCCAATTGTAAGATTTGGATCAGCTGGCCACAAACCATTCAAGACAAAGTGTCCGTAATGACCTTCTCCATGTCCATGAGTGTGATCATGCCAATCAATGCCACCTGCAGATTATATCCTGAATCCACACCCTTGGAACAATGCGTAATCTAGGAATGGCAGTCTTCTTTTGATCCATCTTATCATGGATTATGCATACATATTTTTGTGGTTGAGTTTCTGAATACGTGCGCCATGCATAATATAGGCTTCTGCAACTCTTTTGTTGTGCCATGTGAACTTCTCTCTCCCTCAAGAGAAGAGCTCTCTCTTCAAGAGAAGGTTTAGCTTCTAACCTTGCCTTGATTGAGCTACAAATATTGCACTTAGAGAACTCACTCGTCTTTGTTAAAGTGACATGTGGGTACTCTTTGTTCCAATTCTACCAAAAGAAGATTGGGATAGCTTCTTCTCATAGCCCATTTGGTCAAGTGTCGTGTTGATTTCACATAAAATATCCACTTGTTTGTATGTTGATGGAATCACCAATTGAGTCTCTCTTGAGCCATCTAGCAGTGTTCTACTTCTATGTGGCATCTTCTCAGAGTTGTTTTCCACAAACTCATTTAGTAGTGCTCTTGCTAAACTAGTATGTTGAAGTCCCCTTCTCAATGTACATGTGTTCCCATGTACATATTGGCGCACACCATTTTCAAAGTTCTCCTTGTATCGATAAAATGATGTCTTTGGTATTCCATGTAGCTCATACCATGCTCTACAACAAACAATAGAGCCATTTAGCCTGAATTGGTATCGTGACTTCTCATCTTTCTGATAACATATAGAAAGAACATCATAAACATAATTAGTGCGTGATTTTTGAGACTCTCCCCAAAATTGTTGTCGTAACCTTGTCACCATATCACGATCTGCAAATTGGCAGCATTTTGTGCACAACAATCAATGCATGATACCCTTTGAATTGATTTGTTTGAAAGGTAAAAAGTCGAAGCTGGTGCTGCTTTTGATTTTTGAGTCCTGTTCATGAAAGTGTATCGTCTCTTCCTTGACAACTGGACAACATTACTCCCATCAAGTTTTTTTCCAACATTGCCATCGTTGGATACATCCTCATATGTAGCATGCATGCCATCAACAGGAACAAAGCGTTGTAATGGGCTCCCATTCAACATTGTTGTCTGCTTGATGGCCCACTTTAGCAAAGTGATGCTACCCACTTCAACCACATCATCAATGCTTGCATTTTCTCTTTCAATACCCACACCCACACAATCAGGACCAAGTTCCTGAAAGTTGACATAATCATGTGGAAATACATATAAGATGGTCCCTTCATTCATGGTTTGCATCATTGTGTCATCTTTTAAAAGGACCCTCTGATTTTCCTCAAGACTCTCGAATCATTGCTTCAAATTCTGGGCTTGTCATAGGTATTGCATCTGTAACTAGAGGATCAGAATGATCATGTTCTTCATCACCATTGTAGCTTTCGTGTGGATCAATTAAGTTCCCATTTAATACAAAAGATTGCAAAAGAAGCTTTGACCATCGAACAACACTCCATAATGAGCCTTGGAGAGATGAAGTATCCATTGTAGGAAAAGGTAGGACCACATCCTTCAAGCATTCCTCCACTAGTATGGAGACATTTCCCAGCCCTATCTTTGTACCACCACAAGTGGAATCTGGATCTGTTCTACACACACAACCAATACCAACGATTTCATTGTCAAGTATCATATGTACTTTCTCCCCAGATTCGAAGTCCATCCTGTAAGTAAAAAGATTACATTGTTAAATCCATAGTTATAGAAAAATACTCTTCAAACCAAAAATCATGCTACAACATGAAAAAGGTTTGCATAGGTTGGACAAGTGGTGAACCTTGAGACCAAATCCTCCTTGCTATATTAATGGAAGCAAGGTTGGACAAGTGGTGGACCTTGAAACCAAAGCCTCTTTGCTATATGAGAGCATAGGTTGGACCCTAGTTGTAATACCCACTGCCACCTATCAACTACTATAGGACTATGCTTTCCAATGTCCAAGTATCCCTTGAGTCTTTCAAGGTTGAACACGTGGTGGACCTTGAAACAAAATCCCCTTTCTATATCAGAGCATAGCTTGGACAAGTGGTGGACCTAGTTATAATGCCCAATATCCAAGGTGAAATACCTTAGGACTTTGCTACCTTGCTTGCCAATGTTTACGTAGCCCCTCATTTCTTTAATGGAAGTAAGGTTGGACAAGTGGTGGACCTTGAAACCAAAGCCTCTTTGCTATATAGAGCATAGGTTGGACCTAGTTTAATACCCACTGCCACCTATCAACTACTATAGGACTATGCTTTCCAATGTCCAAGTATCCTTGAGTCTTTCAAGGTTGAACACGTGGTGGACCTTGAAACAAAAATCCCCTTTCTATATTAGAAAGGTTGAACACATGGTGGACCTTGAAAAAAAATCCCCTTTCTTTATCAGAGCATAGCTTGGACAAGTGGTGGACCTAGTTATAATGCCCAATATCCAAGGTGAAACACCTTAGAACCTTGCTACCTTGCTTGCCAATGTTTACGTAGCCCCTCATTTCTTTAATGGAAGCAAGGTTGGACAAGTGGTGGACCTTGAAAGCAAAGCCTCTTTGCTATATGAGAGCATAGGTTGGACCTAGTTGTAATACCCACTGCCACCTATCAACTACTATAGGACTATGCTTTCCAATGTCCAAGTATCCCTTGAGTCTTGCAAGGTTGAACACGTGGTGGACCTTGAAACCAAAATCCCCTTTCTATATCAGAGCATAGCTTGGACAAGTGGTGGACCTAGTTATAAAGCCCCTCCTTTCTTTAATGGAAGAAAGGTTGGAAAAGTGGTGAATCTTGAAACCCAAACCCTTTGGCTATATATAGAGGATATCTTGGACAAGTGGTGGGCTTAGTTGTAGTATCCAATGTCCAAGGTCCAAGGTGAACTATGTAAAGACCTTACTTCCAAAAACAGAGTCGTACAAGTGGTTCTCCTTGAAACCAAAACCTCCTTAGTGTATTAGAACATAGCTTGGAGAAGTGGTGGACTTAGTTGTAATGGTGAATGTCCAAAGCAAACTATTATAGGACCTTGCTTCCCAAATCAAGTTTGGACAAGTGGTGGATCTTGAAACCAAACCCCCTTACTCTATTAGAGCATAGCTTAGATAAGTGGTGGACCTAGCTGCCATGGAAAATGTTCAATCTGAACTGCTGCAAGACCTTGCTATTAAATGTCTAAGTAGAGCTAGCTTCTTTAATGGAATCAAGGTTGGGAAAGTGGTGCATCTTGAAACCAAAAGCCCTTTATTGTATTAGAGCATAGCTTGGACAAGTGAGGGACCTAGTTTTAATGTGTGATGTCCAAAGAAAAGTATTACAAGACCTTGCTTTCCAATATTTGAATTGGTCAAGTGGTTAAAACTAAGTATAAAACTTTGACCATTTTCTTCTCGAATTGCCAAAAAGCTAGTTTTAGACACCCCTAAATGAAAATGGTTTAGGGTGGCCTTAAACAATGTTTTTTCAAAGACTTGAACAAAAGGGTTGTCGAAGAGTAATGACAATTTATTGTGGCTTGAAGTGCCTGAGTATGTGAAAACAAGCCTAGGTTTTCCACGAGGCAAAAGGTGACATAATAAGAACATTGGAAAGTTAGGATTGACCATGTGGCCTAAACTTTGGCAAGTGAAGTGGTGGCCAAGTTTTGTGGCACAGTGTGCACTTGGTCCTATATGTGTTGACCACTTGGCTAAATCTAGGACCATAAGGCCAAACCTTTGGCACCTTAAATATAGTATGGGACATAATCTAGAACTGCTATAGTAAATTAGTAGTATAGCTAATATGTTAATATTTGTATTATATTTAAGTATATGCTAATATAATTTATGTTCAAAATTTCACTAATGAAGAATGTTCCCATTTAGCACTCCAGATGCGGGGTCTTAGGGCAATGCCACAATGGGGTGACAAGGCAGCGCTTCCACGTGAGGTTTGGGGGTAGCGCTCTTGATGGGGATGTGGAATATAGCGCTCTCGATGGCGGGGCTTGGGAGGTTGATTTTGGGATATTGTTCTGGGCGGGGTCCGGGGCGCGCCAAAGATTTTTTTTTTAAGTGAATTCCTAGTATAGAGTTACGCATGTTTTTCATATTTTCAACCATGATTTCTTTAATTTTGGCCGTGTGAATTGGTTAATTTTTTATATTGCTTTTGTTTTTTTTAATCCTATGATAAAACATGGACTTGTAGCATACGTGGCATTCTAATAAACCCTATCAAGATTAGGCACACAGAGAGCGCACGAGAAACGCACACAGAGAAAGCAGGCGAGCAGCAAAAACACAGAAAGCGCACACGGATCGCACACAGTTGGAGTATACGCGCGCGTAGAGGAGCAAGCTCGGCATCGTACACAACACACAGGTGGAGTGCACAGGATTGAAAGTTCGCGCACAAGACAAAGAAACAGCAGCGTACACAACGCTTTCCAGAAGGGCAGGATCGGGCAGTCTTCTCAGGAGACATTGCACACCTCACGAATAGAGAAAAAACAGGTATTTCTCTCTCTCTCACTCTCTGTCTTTCTCCATATAGAGAAGATGGTTCTCTGTAACTCTTCTTGCACACACACTCTCTCGTCAAAAGACAGAGATACATAGTTTAAAAGTATCCCCGCACACATACACATATTCCCACACATCGTCTTCCTCTCTTCCACATACATAACCACAGTGAAATCTGTTATCTTGCTGTCTCTCTCTTGAAAATACATGCACATATTCCCACACATCGTCTTCCTCACTTCACACATACCACAATAACCACAATGAAATCTGTTATCTTGTTGTCTCTCTCTTGAAAATACGTGCACATATTCCCATACATCGTCTTCCTCTCTTCCACATACATAAACACAGTGAAATCTGTTATCTTTCTCTCTCCTCTCTCTAAAAAACAGTATTTATCTCTCTCTCTCTCTCTCTATCTATCTATCTCTGTATTTGCTATCTCTCTCTTGAAAATACATGCTCATGTATGTGTGCGTCTGTGTTATCTATGTGTATGTATGTATATTTGTGTTATTTCATTGTAATACTCATACATAATGCAGATACACAATTACACTTAATTACGATATGCACACATAGTATATATACATACATAAATATCACAAATAACTAACACATTGTAATACTAGTAAAATTGAATGGAAGACTTACTTGCGTGATCTGTTAAAGTCGATTCTTGTAGCGAGTTCTGGATGTATGCTGAGCTGATTTTCCTCTAATCCATTTGTAGATATGATTGTAACTTCTGTTTCTCAAAAATAGTAGTGTTGTTTAGTGATACACCTAATGGACATAAATGGTTTAAACTAGGACATGTAGACCAAAAATACGTGTATTTCTTTGGATGAATATATACACTTTTTGGTGACCCTTACCACAAGTGGTGGACCTTGAGACCAATGGACTATAAGGACCTCCAAACAATACCTTGTACACTCAATCCTTCTTGGTATCTAGGTTGGACAAGTGGTGGACCTTGTTCAAATTCTCTAACCACTCTCTCTAACATGGTGACATAATTTAGGTGTGATAAATTCATATCTATGCAAACTAATATCAGTTTAGGCTTGTTAATTTGAATTTGTTTGAATTTATGTACAATATAATGATTTGAGGTTTGCATATTTGAATTTAGGTGGTATAATGATATCTTTTTGTGGTAAACTTGAATTTAAAATCAATTTTGCGTGGAATATTTTAAATTTAAGTAGTAAAATTTAAATTTTTATAAAAAAGTTTGAATTTTAAAATTTGGGCGGGATAGTTAAAATTTAGGCGGGATATTTAAGATTTGGGAGGATATTTTAAATTTAGGCGGGAAGGTTTTGAATTTATAGCGAGATCTCCCTTACATAAGAGAGTATAGGTTGGACAAGTGGTGGACCTTCAAGCTAGAGCATCCATGCTACTGGACATGATAGGTAGGGAATCTAGTTGAATATTGTATGTATAATATATATGTAATAGATCTAGCTTGGACAAGTGGTGGACCTTGGAATAAAACCCCATGTAAAACATATCATGCACATTCCAAGTGGTCAAAAAAAATATCATTTAGATATAGCCTTATAGGTTGGACAAGTGGTGGACCTTAACACCCAGATATTCTTCATATAATGACATAGAGTGGAAAACTGGTGAATCTTGAGACCAAACCATGCTACTAGCGATAATAGCTTGGACAAGTGGTGGACCTTGAAAGTAAACCCCCCATCTACGAAATATCGTGGGTTTAAGGTATTTCGATGGAGCCTAGCATCTTGGAGACATCGTGCATCTTGCTTCTCTTCATGTTTCAATGGAGCCTATCTTGGACAAATGGTGGAGCATCCTTCTCTCCATGTTTCAATGGACCCTAGCTTGGACAAGTGGTGGACCTTTACTTCTCTCTATTATTCAATAGAGTTAGCTTGGACAAGTGGTGGACCTTGGAACCAAACCCCCATTTAAAACCTATCATGGTCACTCCAAGTGGTGAGAAAGAATAACCTTTAAGATATAGCCTTATAGGTTGGACAAGTGGTGGACCTTAACACCCTAATATTCTTAATATAATGACATAGAGTGAAAAAGTGGTGAATCTTGAGACAAAACCACTCATGCTACTAGCACTAATAGCTTGGACAAGTGGTGGACCTTGAACAAAACCCCCCATGTTTCAATAGAGTTAGCTTCGACAAATGGTGGAGCATCCTTCTCTCCATGTTTCAATGGACCCTAGCTTGGACAAGTGGTGGACCTTTGTTTCTCTCTATGTTTCAATAGAGTTAGCTTGGACAAGTGGTGGACCTTGGAACCAAACCCCCATGTAAAACCTATCATGGTCACTCCAAGTGGTAAAAAAGAATAACCTTTAAGATGTAGCCTTATAGGTTGGACAAGTGGTGGACCTTAACACGCGCATATTCTTAATATAATACATAGAGTGGAAAAGTGGTGAATCTTGAGACCAAACCACTCAGGCTACTAGCAATAATAGCTTGGACAAGTGGTGGACCTTGAATGTAAACCCCTCATCTACGACATATCGTGGGTTTAATGTTTTTCGATGGAGCCTAGCATCTTGGAGACATGGTGCACCTTGCTTCTCCTCATGTTTCAATGGAGCCTACCTTGGACAAATGGTGGAGCATCCTTCTCTCCATGTTTCAATGGACCCTAGCTTAGACAAGGGGTGGACCTTTGCTTCTCTCTATGTTTCAATAGAGTTAGCTTGGACAAGTGGTGGACCTTGGAACCAAACCCCCATGTAAAACCTATCATGGTCACTCCAAGTAGTAAGAAAGAATAACCTTTAAGATGTAGCCTTATAGGTTGGACAAGTGGTGGACCTTAACACCCACATATTCTTAATAAAAGTGGTGAATCTTGAGACCAAACCACTCAGGCTACTAGCAATAATAGCTTGGACAAGTGGTGGACCTTGAATGTAAACCCCTCATCTACAAATATCGTGGGTTTAATGTATTTCGATGGAGCCTAGCATCTTGGAGACATGGTGCAGCTTGCTTCTCGTCATGTTTCAATGGAGCCTATCTTGGACAAATGGTGGAGCATCCTTCTCTCCATGTTTCAATGGACCCTAGCTTGGACAAGTGGTGGACCTTTGTTTCTCTCTATGTTTCAATAGAGTTAGCTTGGACAAGTGGTGGACCTTGGAACCAAACCCCCATGTAAAACCTATCATGGTCACTCCAAGTGGTAATAAAGAATAACCTTTAAGATGTAGCCTTATAGGTTGGACAAGTGGTGGACCTTAACACCCCATATTCTTAATATAATGACATAGAGTGGAAAAGTGGTGAATCTTGAGACCAAACCACTCAGGCTACTAGCAATAATAGCTTGGACAAGTGGTGGACCTTGAATGTAAACCCCTCATCTACGACATATCGTGGGTTTAATGTTTTTCGATGGAGCCTAGCATCTTGGAGACATGGTGCACCTTGCTTCTCCTCATGTTTCAATGGAGCCTACCTTGGACAAATGGTGGAGCATCCTTCTCTCCATGTTTCAATGGACCCTAGCTTAGACAAGGGGTGGACCTTTGCTTCTCTCTATGTTTCAATAGAGTTAGCTTGGACAAGTGGTGGACCTTGGAACCAAACCCCCATGTAAAACCTATCATGGTCACTCCAAGTAGTAAGAAAGAATAACCTTTAAGATGTAGCCTTATAGGTTGGACAAGTGGTGGACCTTAACACCCACATATATTCTTAATAAAAGTGGTGAATCTTGAGACCAAACCACTCAGGCTACTAGCAATAATAGCTTGGACAAGTGGTGGACCTTGAATGTAAACCCCTCATCTACGAAATATCGTGGGTTTAATGTATTTCGATGGAGCCTAGCATCTTGGAGACATGGTGCAGCTTGCTTCTCGTCATGTTTCAATGGAGCCTATCTTGGACAAATGGTGGAGCATCCTTCTCTCCATGTTTCAATGGACCCTAGCTTGGACAAGTGGTGGACCTTTGTTTCTCTCTATGTTTCAATAGAGTTAGCTTGGACAAGTGGTGGACCTTGGAACCAAACCCCCATGTAAAACCTATCATGGTCACTCCAAGTGGTAAAAAGAATAACCTTTAAGATGTAGCCTTATAGGTTGGACAAGTGGTGGACCTTAACACCCGCAATATTAATATAATGACATAGAGTGGAAAGTGGTGAATCTTGAGACCAAACCACTCAGGCTACTAGCAATAATAGCTTGGACAAGTGGTGGACCTTGAATGTAAACCCCTCATCTACGACATATCGTGGGTTTAATGTTTTTCGATGGAGCCTAGCATCTTGGAGACATGGTGCACCTTGCTTCTCCTCATGTTTCAATGGAGCCTACCTTGGACAAATGGTGGAGCATCCTTCTCTCCATGTTTCAATGGACCCTAGCTTGGACAAGGGGTGGACCTTTGCTTCTCTCTATGTTTCAATAGAGTTAGCTTGGACAAGTGGTGGACCTTGGAACCAAACCCCCATGTAAAACCTATCATGGTCACTCCAAGTGTAAGAAAGAATAACCTTTAAGATGTAGCCTTATAGGTTGGACAAGTGGTGGACCTTAACACCCACATATTCTTAATAAAAGTGGTGAATCTTGAGACCAAACCACTCAGGCTACTAGCAATAATAGCTTGGACAAGTGGTGGACCTTGAATGTAAACCCCTCATCTACGAAATATCGTGGGTTTAATGTATTTTCGATGGAGCCTAGCATCTTGGAGACATGGTGCAGCTTGCTTCTCCTCATGTTTCAATGGAGCCTATCTTGGACAAATGGTGGAGCATCCTTCTCTCCATGTTTCAATGGACCCTAGCTTGGACAAGGGTGGACCTTTGCTTCTCTCTATGTTTCAATAGAGTTAGCTTGGACAAGTGGTGGACCTTGGAACCAAACCCCATGTAAAACCTATCATGGTCACTCCAAGTGGTAAGAAAGAATAACCTTTAAGATGTAGCCTTATAGGTTGGACAAGTGGTGGACCTTAACACCCCACATATTCTTAATAAAAGTGGTGAATCTTGAGACCAAACCACTCAGGCTACTAGCAATAATAGCTTGGACAAGTGGTGGACCTTGAATGTAAACCCCTCATCTACGAAATATCGTGGGTTTAATGTATTTCGATGGAGCCTAGCATCTTGGAGACATGGTGCACCTTGCTTCTCCTCATGTTTCAATGGAGCCTATCTTGGACAAATGGTGGAGCATCCTTCTCTCCATGTTTCAATGGACCCTAGCTTGGACAAGTGGTGGACCTTTGCTTTCTCTCTATGTTTCAATAGAGTTAGCTTGGACAAGTGGTGGACCTTGGAACCAAACCCCCATGTAAAACCTATCATGGTCACTCCAAGTGGTAAGAAAGAATAACCTTTAAGATGTAGCCTTATAGGTTGGACAAGTGGTGGACCTTAACACGCGCATATTCTTAATATAATGACATAGAGTGGAAAGTGGTGAATCTTGAGACCAAACCACTCAGGCTACTAGCAATAATAGCTTGGACAAGTGGTGGACCTTGAATGTAAACCCCTCATCTACGACATATCGTGGGTTTAATGTTTTCGATGGAGCCTAGCATCTTGGAGACATGGTGCACCTTGCTTCTCCTCATGTTTCAATGGAGCCTACCTTGGACAAATGGTGGAGCATCCTTCTCTCCATGTTTCAATGGACCCTAGCTTGGACAAGTGGTGGACCTTTGCTTCTCTCTATGTTTCAATAGAGTTAGCTTGGACAAGTGGTGGACCTTGGAACCAAACCCCATGTAAAAACCTATCATGGTCACTCCAAGTGGTAAGAAAGAATAACCTTTAAGATGTAGCCTTATAGGTTGGACAAGTGGTGGACCTTAACACCCACATATTCTTAATAAAAGTGGTGAATCTTGAGACCAAACCACTCAGGCTACTAGCAATAATAGCTTGGACAAGTGGTGGACCTTGAATGTAAACCCCTCATCTACGAAATATCGTGGGTTTAATGTTTTCGATGGAGCCTAGCATCTTGGAGACATGGTGCAGCTTGCTTCTCGTCATGTTTCAATGGAGCCTATCTTGGACAAATGGTGGAGCATCCTTCTCTCCATGTTTCAATGGACCCTAGCTTGGACAAGTGGTGGACCTTTGCTTCTCTCTATGTTTCAATAGAGTTAGCTTGGACAAGTGGTGGACCTTGGAACCAAACCCCATGTAAAACCTATCATGGTCACTCCAAGTAGTAATAAAGAATAACCTTTAAGATGTAGCCTTATAGGTTGGACAAGTGGTGGACCTAACACCCACATATTCTTATTAAAAGTGGTGAATCTTGAGACCAAACCACTCAGCTACTAGCAATAATAGCTGGGTAACCTTAAGAATCCTTTCAAGGGTGAGAAACCATTAATATGTCTTATAGGTTGGACAAGTGGTGGACCTTAACACCAAATATTCTTAATATAAAACATAGAGTGGAAAAGTGGTGAATCTTGAGACCAAACCACTCAGGCTACTAGCAATAATAGCTTGGACAAGTGGTGGACCTTGAATGTAAACCCCCATCTACGAAATATCGTGGGTTTAATGTATTTCGATGGAGCCTAGCATCTTGGAGACATGGTGCACCTTGCTTCTCTCATGTTTCAATGGAGCCTATCTTGGACAAATGGTGGAGCATCCTTCTCTCCATGTTTCAATGGACCCTAGCTTGGACAAGTGGTGGACCTTTGCTTCTCTCTATGTTTCAATAGAGTTAGCTTGGACAAGTGGTGGACCTTGGAACCAAACCCCCATGTAAAACCTATCATGGTCACTCCAAGTGGTAAAAAGAATAACCTTTAAGATGTAGCCTTATAGGTTGGACAAGTGGTGGACCTTAACCCACATATTCTTATAAATGACATAGAGTGAAAAAGTGGTGAATCTTGAGACCAAACCACTCAGGCTACTAGCAATAATAGCTTGGACAAGTGGTGGACCTTGAATGTAAACCCCTCATCTACGACATATCGTGGGTTTAATGTTTTTCGATGGAGCCTAGCATCTTGGAGACATGGTGCACCTTGCTTCTCCTCATGTTTCAATGGAGCCTCCTTGGACAAATGGTGGAGCATCCTTCTCTCCATGTTTCAATGGACCCTAGCTTGGACAAGGGTGTGGACCTTTGCTTCTCTCTATGTTTCAATAGAGTTAGCTTGGACAAGTGGTGGACCTTGGAACCAAACCCCCATGTAAAACCTATCATGGTCACTCCAAGTGGTAAGAAAGAATAACCTTTAAGATGTAGCCTTATAGGTTGGACAAGTGGTGGACCTTAACACCCGCATATTCTTAATAAAATGACATAGAGTGAAAAGTGGTGAATCTTGAGACCAAACCACTCAGGCTACTAGCAATAATAGCTTGGACAAGTGGTGGACCTTGAATGTAAACCCCTCATCTACGACATATCGTGGGTTTAATGTTTTCGATGGAGCCTAGCATCTTGGAGACATGGTGCACCTTGCTTCTCCTCATGTTTCAATGGAGCCTACCTTGGACAAATGGTGGAGCATCCTTCTCTCCATGTTTCAATGGACCCTAGCTTAGACAAGTGGTGGACCTTTGCTTCTCTCTATGTTTCAATAGAGTTAGCTTGGACAAGTGTGGACCTTGGAACCAAACCCCCATGTAAAACCTATCATGGTCACTCCAAGTGGTAAGAAAGAATAACCTTTAAGATGTAGCCTTATAGGTTGGACAAGTGGTGGACCTTAACACCCACATATTCTTAATAAAAGTGGTGAATCTTGAGACCAAACCACTCAGGCTACTAGCAATAATAGCTTGGACAAGTGGTGGACCTTGAATGTAAACCCCTCATCTACGAAATATCGTGGGTTTAATGTATTTCGATGGAGCCTAGCATCTTGGAGACATGGTGCAGCTTGCTTCTCGTCATGTTTCAATGGAGCCTATCTTGGACAAATGGTGGAGCATCCTTCTCTCCATGTTTCAATGGACCCTAGCTTGGACAAGTGGTGGACCTTTGTTTCTCTCTATGTTTCAATAGAGTTAGCTTGGACAAGTGGTGGACCTTGGAACCAAACCCCCATGTAAAACCTATCATGGTCACTCCAAGTGGTAAGAAAGAATAACCTTTAAGATGTAGCCTTATAGGTTGGACAAGTGGTGGACCTTAACACGCGCATATTCTTAATATAATGACATAGAGTGGAAAGTGGTGAATCTTGAGACCAAACCACTCAGGCTACTAGCAATAATAGCTTGGACAAGTGGGACCTTGAATGTAAACCCCTCATCTACGAAATATCGTGGGTTTAATGTTTTTCGATGGAGCCTAGCATCTTGGAGACATGGTGCACCTTGCTTCTCCTCATGTTTCAATGGAGCCTACCTTGGACAAATGGTGGAGCATCCTTCTCTCCATGTTTCAATGGACCCTAGCTTAGACAAGTGGTGGACCTTTGCTTCTCTCTATGTTTCAATAGAGTTAGCTTGGACAAGTGGTGGACCTTGGAACCAAACCCCCATGTAAAACCTATCATGGTCACTCCAAGTGGTAAGAAAGAATAACCTTTAAGATGTAGCCTTATAGGTTGGACAAGTGGTGGACCTTAACACCCACATATTCTTAATAAATGACATAGAGTGAAAAGTGGTGAATCTTGAGACCAAACCACTCAGGCTACTAGCAATAATAGCTTGGACAAGTGGTGGACCTTGAATGTAAACCCCTCATCTACGACATATCGTGGGTTTAATGTATTTCGATGGAGCCTAGCATCTTGGAGACATGGTGCAGCTTGCTTCTCGTCATGTTTCAATGGAGCCTATCTTGGACAAATGGTGGAGCATCCTTCTCTCCATGTTTCAATGGACCCTAGCTTGGACAAGTGGTGGACCTTTGTTTCTCTCTATGTTTCAATAGAGTTAGCTTGGACAAGTGGTGGACCTTGGAACCAAACCCCCATGTAAAACCTATCATGGTCACTCCAAGTGGTAATAAAGAATAACCTTTAAGATGTAGCCTTATAGGTTGGACAAGTGGTGGACCTTAACACGCGCATATTCTTAATATAATGACATAGAGTGGAAAAGTGGTGAATCTTGAGACCAAACCACTCAGGCTACTAGCAATAATAGCTTGGACAAGTGGGGACCTTGAATGTAAACCCCTCATCTACGACATATCGTGGGTTTAATGTTTTTTCGATGGAGCCTAGCATCTTGGAGACATGGTGCACCTTGCTTCTCTCATGTTTCAATGGAGCCTACCTTGGACAAATGGTGGAGCATCCTTCTCTCCATGTTTCAATGGACCCTAGCTTAGACAAGTGGTGGACCTTTGCTTCTCTCTATGTTTCAATAGAGTTAGCTTGGACAAGTGGTGGACCTTGGAACCAAACCCCCATGTAAAACCTATCATGGTCACTCCAAGTAGTAAGAAAGAATAACCTTTAAGATGTAGCCTTATAGGTTGGACAAGTGGTGGACCTTAACACCCACATATTCTTAATAAAAGTGGTGAATCTTGAGACCAAACCACTCAGGCTACTAGCAATAATAGCTTGGACAAGTGGTGGACCTTGAATGTAAACCCCTCATCTACGAAATATCGTGGGTTTAATGTATTTCGATGGAGCCTAGCATCTTGGAGACATGGTGCAGCTTGCTTCTCGTCATGTTTCAATGGAGCCTATCTTGGACAAATGGTGGAGCATCCTTCTCTCCATGTTTCAATGGACCCTAGCTTGGACAAGTGGTGGACCTTTGTTTCTCTCTATGTTTCAATAGAGTTAGCTTGGACAAGTGGTGGACCTTGGAACCAAACCCCCATGTAAAACCTATCATGGTCACTCCAAGTGGTAATAAAGAATAACCTTTAAGATGTAGCCTTATAGGTTGGACAAGTGGTGGACCTTAACACGCGCATATTCTTAATATAATGACATAGAGTGGAAAAGTGGTGAATCTTGAGACCAAACCACTCAGGCTACTAGCAATAATAGCTTGGACAAGTGGTGGACCTTGAATGTAAACCCCTCATCTACGACATATCGTGGGTTTAATGTTTTTCGATGGAGCCTAGCATCTTGGAGACATGGTGCACCTTGCTTCTCCTCATGTTTCAATGGAGCCTACCTTGGACAAATGGTGGAGCATCCTTCTCTCCATGTTTCAATGGACCCTAGCTTAGACAAGGGTGGACCTTTGCTTCTCTCTATGTTTCAATAGAGTTAGCTTGGACAAGTGGTGGACCTTGGAACCAAACCCCCATGTAAAACCTATCATGGTCACTCCAAGTAGTAAGAAAGAATAACCTTTAAGATGTAGCCTTATAGGTGGGACAAGTGGTGGACCTTAACACCCACATATTCTTAATAAAAGTGGTGAATCTTGAGACCAAACCACTCAGGCTACTAGCGATAATAGCTTGGACAAGTGGTGGACCTTGAATGTAAACCCCTCATCTACGAAATATCGTGGGTTTAATGTTTTTCAATGGAGCCTAGCATCTTGGAGACATGGTGCAGCTTGCTTCTCGTCATGTTTCAATGGAGCCTATCTTGGACAAATGGTGGAGCATCCTTCTCTCCATGTTTCAATGGACCCTAGCTTGGACAAGTGGTGGACCTTTGCTTCTCTCTATGTTTCAATAGAGTTAGCTTGGACAAGTGGTGGACCTTGGAAGCAAACCCCCATGTAAAACCCATCATGGTCACTCCAAGTGGTAATAAATAATAACCTTTAAGATGTAGCCTTATAGGTTGGACAAGTGGTGGACCTTAACACGCGCATATTCTTAATATAATGACATAGAGTGGAAAAGTGGTGAATCTTGAGACCAAACCAGTCAGGCTACTAGCAATAATAGCTTGGACAAGTGTGGACCTTGAATGTATACCCCTCATCTACGACATATCGTGGGTTTAATGTTTTTCGATGGAGCCTAGCATCTTGGAGACATGGTGCACCTTGCTTCTCCTCATGTTTCAATGGAGCCTACCTTGGACAAATGGTGGAGCATCCTTCTCTCCATGTTTCAATGGACCCTAGCTTAGACAAGGGGGGACCTTTGCTTCTCTCTATGTTTCAATAGAGTTAGCTTGGACAAGTGGTGGACCTTGGAACCAAACCCCCATGTAAAACCTATCATGGTCACTCCAAGTAGTAAGAAAGAATAACCTTTAAGATGTAGCCTTATAGGTTGGACAAGTGGTGGACCTTAACACCCACATATTCTTAATAAAAGTGGTGAATCTTGAGACCAAACCACTCAGGCTACTAGCAATAATAGCTTGGACAAGTGGTGGACCTTGAATGTAAACCCCTCATCTACGAAATATCGTGGGTTTAATGTATTTCGATGGAGCCTAGCATCTTGGAGACATGGTGCAGCTTGCTTCTCGTCATGTTTCAATGGAGCCTATCTTGGACAAATGGTGGAGCATCCTTCTCTCCATGTTTCAATGGACCCTAGCTTGACAAGTGGTGGACCTTTGTTTCTCTCTATGTTTCAATAGAGTTAGCTTGGACAAGTGGTGGACCTTGGAACCAAACCCCCATGTAAAACCTATCATGGTCACTCCAAGTGGTAAGAAAGAATAACCTTTAAGATGTAGCCTTATAGGTTGGACAAGTGGTGGACCTTAACACCCACATATTCTTAATATAATGACATAGAGTGGAAAAGTGGTGAATCTTGAGACCAAACCACTCAGGCTACTAGCAATAATAGCTTGGACAAGTGGTGGACCTTGAATGTAAACCCCTCATCTACGAAATATCGTGGGTTTAATGTTTTTCGATGGAGCCTAGCATCTTGGAGACATGGTGCAGCTTGCTTCTCCTCATGTTTCAATGGAGCCTATCTTGGACAAATGGTGGAGCATCCTTCTCTCCATGTTTCAATGGACCCTAGCTTGGACAAGTGGTGGACCTTTGTTTCTCTCTATGTTTCAATAGAGTTAGCTTGGACAAGTGGTG
The DNA here is from genome assembly GCF_014529385.1 of Adiantum capillus-veneris. Classification (NCBI taxonomy): domain Eukaryota; kingdom Viridiplantae; phylum Streptophyta; class Polypodiopsida; order Polypodiales; family Pteridaceae; genus Adiantum; species Adiantum capillus-veneris. Next base: position 129,705,010 of record NC_140950.1, on the reverse strand, counting down.
GACCTTGGAACCAAACCCCCATGTAAAACCTATCATGGTCACTCCAAGTGTAATAAAGAATAACCTTTAAGATGTAGCCTTATAGGTTGGACAAGTGGTGGACCTTAACACGCGCATATTCTTAATATAATGACATAGAGTGGAAAAGTGGTGAATCTTGAGACCAAACCACTCAGGCTACTAGCAATAATAGCTTGGACAAGTGGTGGACCTTGAATGTAAACCCCTCATCTACGACATATCGTGGGTTTAATGTTTTTCGATGGAGCCTAGCATCTTGGAGACATGGTGCACCTTGCTTCTCCTCATGTTTCAATGGAGCCTACCTGGACAAATGGTGGAGCATCCTTCTCTCCATGTTTCAATGGACCCTAGCTTAGACAAGGGTGGACCTTTGCTTCTCTCTATGTTTCAATAGAGTTAGCTTGGACAAGTGGTGGACCTTGGAACCAAACCCCCATGTAAAACCTATCATGGTCACTCCAAGTAGTAAGAAAGAATAACCTTTAAGATGTAGCCTTATAGGTTGGACAAGTGGTGGACCTTAACACCCACATATTCTTAATAAAAGTGGTGAATCTTGAGACCAAACCACTCAGGCTACTAGCAATAATAGCTAGGGATAACCATTAAAATACTTCAGGGGTGAGAAAGATAACCATAAATAATAGTCTTATAGGTTGGACAAGTGGTGGACCTTAACACCCAAATATTCTTAATAAATGACATAGAGTGGAAAAGTGGTGAATCTGAGAGCAAACCACTCATGCTACTAGCGATAATAGTTGGACAAATTGTTGATCTTGAATGTAAACTCCCCATGTACAAAATAACGTGGGTTTAAGTATTTCGATGGAGCCTAGCATCTGGAGATGGTGCAGCTTGCTTCTCTTCATGTTTCAATGGAGTCTATCTTGGACAAATGGTGGAGCATCTTCTCTCCATGTTTCAATAGACCCTAGCTTGGACAAGTGGTGGACCTTGGAACCAAACCCCATGTAAAACCTATCATGGTCACTCCAAGTGGTAAGAAAGAATAACCTTTAAGATGTAGCCTTATAGGTTGGACAAGTGTGGACCTTAACACCCAATATCTTAATATAAAGACTTATAGTGGAAAAGTGTGAATCTTGAGACCAAACCACTCAGCTACTAGCAATAATAGCTTGGACAAGTGGTGGACCTTGAATGTAAACCCCTCATCTACGACATATCGTGGGTTAAATGTTTTCGATGGAGCCTAGCATCTTGGAGACATGTGCACCTTGCTTCTCCTCATGTTTCAATGGAGCCTAGCTTGACAAATGGTGGAGCATCCTTCTCTCCATGTTTCAATGGACCCTAGCTTGGACAAGTGGTGGACCTTTGTTTCTCTCTATGTTTCAATAAGTTAGCTTGGACAAGTGGTGGACCTTGGAACCAAACCCCCATGTAAAACCTATCATGGTCACTCCAAGTGGTAAGAAAGAATAACCTTTAAGATGTAGCCTTATAGGTTGGACAAGTGGTGGACCTTAACACCGCATATTCTTAATATAATGACATAGAGTGGAAAAGTGGTGAATCTTGAGACCAAACCACTCAGCTACTAGCAATAATAGCTTGGACAAGTGTGGACCTTGAATGTAAACCCCTCATCTACGACATATCGTGGGTTTAATGTTTTTCGATGGAGCCTAGCATCTTGGAGACATGGTGCACCTTGCTTCTCCTCATGTTTCAATGGAGCCTATCTTGGACAAATGGTGGAGCATCCTTCTCTCCATGTTTCAATGGACCCTAGCTTAGACAAGGGTGGACCTTTGCTTCTCTCTATGTTTCAATAGAGTTAGCTTGGACAAGTGGTGGACCTGGAACCAAACCCCCATGTAAAACCTATCATGGTCACTCCAAGTGGTAAAAAGAATAACCTTTAAGATGTAGCCTTATAGGTTGGACAAGTGGTGGACCTTAACACCCACATATTCTTAGATAAAAGTGGTGAATCTTGAGACCAAACCACTCAGGCTACTAGCAATAATAGCTTGGACAAGTGGTGGACCTTGAATGTAAACCCCTCATCTACGAAATATCGTGGTTTAATGTATTTCGATGGAGCCTAGCATCTTGGAGACATGGTGCAGCTTGCTTCTCTTCATGTTTCAATGGAGCCTATCTTGGACAAATGGTGGAGCATCCTTCTCTCCATGTTTCAATGGACCCTAGCTTGGACAAGTGGTGGACCTTTGCTTCTCTCTATGTTTCAATAGAGTTAGCTTGGACAAGTGGTGGACCTTGGAACCAAACCCCCATGTAAAACCTATCATGGTCACTCCAAGTGGTAAGAAAGAATAACCTTTAAGATTAGCCTTATAGGTTGGACAAGTGGTGGACCTTAACACCCATATTCTTAATATAATGACATAGAGTGGAAAAGTGGTGAATCTTGAGACCAAACCACTCAGGCTACTAGCAATAATAGCTTGGACAAGTGGTGGACCTTGAATGTAAACCCCTCATCTACAACATATCGTGGGTTTAATGTTTTTCGATGGAGCCTAGCATCTTGGAGACATGGTGCACCTTGCTTCTCCTCATGTTTCAATGGAGCCTATCTTGGACAAATGGTGGAGCATCCTTCTCTCCATGTTTCAATGGACCCTAGCTTGACAAGTGGTGGACCTTTGCTTCTCTCTATGTTTCAATAGAGTTAGCTTGGACAAGTGGTGGACCTTGGAACCAAACCCCCATGTAAAACCTATCATGGTCACTCCAAGTGGTAAGAAAGAATAACCTTTAAGATGAGCCTTATAGGTTGGACAAGTGGTGGACCTTAACACCCACATATTCTTAATAATAGTGTGAATCTTGAGACCAAACCACTCAGGCTACTAGCAATAATACTTGGACAAGTGGTGGACCTTGAATGTAAACCCCTCATCTACGAAATATCGTGGGTTTAATGTTTTTCATGGAGCCTAGCATCTTGGAGACATGGTGCAGCTTGCTTCTCGTCATGTTTCAATGGAGCCTATCTTGGACAAATGGTGGAGCATCCTTCTCTCCATGTTTCAATGGACCCTAGCTTGGACAAGTGGTGGACCTTTGCTTCTCTCTATGTTTCAATAGAGTTAGCTTGGACAAGTGGTGGACCTTGAAGCAAACCCCCATGTAAAACCTATCATGGTCACTCCAAGTGGTAATAAAGAATAACCTTTAAGATATAGCCTTATAGGTTGGACAAGTGTGGACCTTAACACGCGCATATTCTTAATATAATGACATAGAGTGGAAAAGTGGTGAATCTTGAGACCAAACCACTCAGGCTACTAGCAATAATAGCTTGGACAAGTGGTGGACCTTGAATGTAAACCCTCATCTACGCATATCGTGGTTTAATGTTTTTCGATGGAGCCTAGCATCTTGGAGACATGGTGCACCTTGCTTCTCCTCATGTTTCAATGGAGCCTACCTTGGACAAATGGTGGAGCATCCTTCTCTCCATGTTTCAATGGACCCTAGCTTAGACAAGGGTGGACCTTTGCTTCTCTCTATGTTTCAATAGAGTTAGCTTGGACAAGTGGTGGACCTTGGAACCAAACCCCCATGTAAAACCTATCATGGTCACTCCAAGTAGTAAGAAAGAATAACCTTTAAGATGTAGCCTTATAGGTTGGACAAGTGGTGGACCTTAACACCCACATATTCTTAATAAAAGTGGTGAATCTTGAGACCAAACCACTCAGGCTACTAGCATAAATAGCTTGGACAAGTGGTGGACCTTGAATGTAAACCCCTCATCTACGAAATATCGTGGGTTTAATGTATTTCGATGGAGCCTAGCATCTTGGAGACATGGTGCAGCTTGCTTCTCGTCATTTTCAATGGAACCTATCTTGGACAAATGGTGGAGCATCCTTCTCTCCATGTTTCAATGGACCCTAGCTTGGACAAGTGGACCTTTGTTCTCTCTATGTTTCAATAGAGTTAGCTTGGACAAGTGGTGGACCTTGGAACCAAACCCCCATGTAAAACCTATCATGGTCACTCCAAGTGGTAATAAAGAATAACCTTAAGATGTAGCCTTATAGGTTGGACAAGTGGTGGACTTAACACCCATATTCTTAATATAATGACATAGAGTGGAAAAGTGGTGAATCTTGAGACCAAACCACTCAGGCTACTAGCAATAATAGCTTGGACAAGTGGTGGACCTTGAATGTAAACCCCTCATCTACGACATATCGTGGGTTTAATGTTATTCGATGGAGCCTAGCATCTTGGAGACATGGTGCACCTTGCTTCTCCTCATGTTTCAATGGAGCCTACCTTGGACAAATGGTGGAGCATCCTTCTCTCCATGTTTCAATGGACCCTAGCTTAGACAAGTGGTGGACCTTTGCTTCTCTCTATGTTTCAATAGAGTTAGCTTGGACAAGTGGTGGACCTTGGAACCAAACCCCCTGTAAAACCTATCATGGTCACTCCAAGTGGTAAGAAAGAATAACCTTTAAGATGTAGCCTTATAGTTGGACAAGTGGTGGACCTTAACACCCACATATTCTTAATAAAGGGTTGAATCTTGAGACCAAACCACTCAGGCTACTAGCAATAATAGCTTGGACAAGTGGTGGACCTTGAATGTAAACCCCTCATCTACAAAATATCGTGGTTTTAATGTATTTCGATGGAGCCTAGCATCTTGGAGACATGGTGCAGCTTGCTTCTCGTCATGTTTCAATGGAGCCTATCTTGACAAATGGTGGAGCATCCTTCTCTCCATGTTTCAATGGACCCTAGCTTGGACAAGTGGTGGACCTTTGTTTCTCTCTATGTTTCAATAGAGTTAGCTTGGACAAGTGGTGGACCTTGGAACCAAACCCCCATGTAAAACCATCATGGTCACTCCAAGTGGTAAGAAAGAATAACCTTTAAGATGTAGCCTTATAGGTTTGGACAAGTGGTGGACCTTAACACCGCGCATATTCTTAATATAATGACATAGAGTGGAAAAGTGGTGAATCTTGAGACCAAACCACTCAGGCTACTAGCAATAATAGCTTGGACAAGTGTGGACCTTGAATGTAACACCCTCATCTACAACATATCGTGGGTTTAATATTTCGATGGAGCCTAGCATCTTGGAGACATGGTGCACCTTGCTTCTCCTCATGTTTCAATGGAGCCTACCTTGGACAAATGGTGGAGCATCCTTCTCTCCATGTTCAATGGACCCTAGCTTAGACAAGGGGTGGACCTTTGCTTCTCTCTATGTTTCAATAGAGTTAGCTTGGACAAGTGGTGGACCTTGGAACCAAACCCCCATGTAAAACCTATCATGGTCACTCCAAGTAGTAAAAAGAATAACCTTTAAGATGTAGCCTTATAGGTTGGACAAGTGGTGGACCTTAACACCCACATATTCTTAATAAAAGTGAGTGAAATCTTGAGACCAAACCACTCAGCTACTAGCAATAATAGCTTGGACAATGGTGGACCTTGAATGTAAACCCCTCATCTACGAAATATCGTGGGTTTAATGTTTTTCAATGGAGCCTAGCATCTTGGAGACATGGTGCAGCCTTGCTTCTCGTCATGTTTCAATGGAGCCTATCTTGGACAAATGGTGGAGCATCCTTCTCTCCATGTTTCAATGGACCCTAGCTTGGACAAGTGGTGGACCTTTGCTTCTCTCTATGTTTCAATAGAGTTAGCTTGGACAAGTGTGGACCTTGGAACCAACCCCCATGTAAAACCTATCATGGTCACTCCAAGTGTAATAAATAATAACCTTTAAGATGTAGCCTTATAGGTTTGGACAAGTGGTGGACCTTAACACGCGCATATTCTTAATATAATGACATAGAGTGGAAAAGTGGTGAATCTTGAGACCAAACCACTCAGGCTACTAGCAATAATAGCTTGGACAAGTGGTGGACCTTGAATGTATACCCCTCATCTACGACATATCGTGGGTTTTAATGTTTTTTCGATGGAGCCTAGCATCTTGGAGACATGGTGCACCTTGCTTCTCCTCATGTTTCAATGGAGCCTACCTTGGACAAATGGTGGAGCATCCTTCTCTCCATGTTTTCAATGGACCCTAGCTTAGACAAGGGGTGACCTTTGCTTCTCTCTATGTTTCAATAGAGTTAGCTTGGACAAGTGGTGGACCTTGGAACCAAACCCCCATGTAAAACCTATCATGGTCACTCCAAGTAGTAAGAAAGAATAACCTTTAAGATAGCCTTATAGGTTGGACAAGTGGTGGACCTTAACACCCACATATTCTTAATAAAAGTGATGAATCTTGAGACCAAACCACTCAGGCTACTAGCAATAATAGCTTGGACAAGTGGTGGACCTTGAATATAAACCCCTCATCTACGAAAATATCGTGGGTTTTAATGTTTTTCGATGGAGCCTAGCATCTTGGAGACATGGTGCAGCTTGCTTCTCGTCATGTTTCAATGGAGCCTATCTTGGACAAATGGTGGAGCATCCTTCTCTCCATGTTTCAATGGACCCTAGCTTGGACAAGTGGTGGACCTTTGTTTCTCTCTATGTTTTCAATAGAGTTAGCTTGGACAAGTGGTGGACCTTGGAACCAAACCCCCATGTAAAACCTATCATGGTCACTCCAAGTGGTAATAAATAATAACCTTTAGATGTAGCCTTATAGGTTGGACAAGTGGTGGACCTTAACAAGCGCATATTCTTAATATAATGACATAGAGTGGAAAAGTGGTGAATCTTGAGACCAAACCACTCAGGCTACTAGCAATAATAGCTTGGACAAGTGGTGGACCTTGAATGTAAACCCCCACATCTACGACATATCGTGGGTTTAATGTTTTTCGATGGAGCCTAGCATCTTGGAGACATGGTGCACCTTGCTTCTCCTCATGTTTCAATGGAGCCTACCTTGGACAAATGGTGGAGCATCCTTCTCTCCATGTTTCAATGGACCCTAGCTTAGACAAGGGTGGACCTTTGCTTCTCTCTATGTTTCAATAGAGTTAGCTTGGACAAGTGGTGGACCTGGAACCAAACCCCCATGTAAAACCTATCATGGTCACTCCAAGTAGTAAGAAAGAATAACCTTTAAGATGTAGCCTTATAGTTGGAGACAAGTGGTGGACCTTAACACCCACATATTCTTAATAAAAGTGGTGAATCTTGAGACCAAACCACTCAGGCTACTAGCAATAATGCTTGGACAAGTGGTGGACCTTGAATGTAAACCCCTCATCTACGAAATAACGTGGTTTAATGTATTTCGATGGAGCCTAGCATCTTGGAGACATGGTGCAGCTTGCTTCTCGTCATGTTTCAATGGAACCTATCTTGGACAAATGGTGGAGCATCCTTCTCTCCATGTTTCAATGGACCCTAGCTTGGACAAGTGGTGGACCTTTTTTCTCTCTATGTTTCAATAGAGTTAGCTTGGACAAGTGGTGGACCTTGGAACCAACCCCCATGTAAAACCTATCATGGTCACTCCAAGTGGTAATAAAGAATAACCTTTAAGATGTAGCCTTATAGGTTGGACAAGTGGTGGACCTTAACACGCGCATATTCTTAATATAATGACATAGAGTGGAAAAGTGGTGAATCTTGAGACCAAACCACTCAGGCTACTAGCAATAATAGCTTGGACAAGTGGTGGACCTTGAATGTAAACCCCTCATCTACGACATATCGTGGGTTAATGTTTTTCGATGGAGCCTAGCATCTTGGAGACATGGTGCACCTTGCTTCTCCTCATGTTTCAATGGAGCCTACCTTGGACAAATGGTGGAGCATCCTTCTCTCCATGTTTCAATGGACCCTAGCTTAGACAAGGGTGGACCTTTGCTTCTCTCTATGTTTCAATAGAGTTAGACTTGGACAAGTGGTGGACCTTGGAACCAAACCCCCATGTAAAACCTATCATGGTCACTCCAAGTGGTAAGAAAGAATAACCTTTAAGATGTAGCCTTATAGGTTGGACAAGTGGTGACCTTAACACCGCAATTCATAATATATGACATAGAGTGGAAAAGTGGTGAATCTTGAGACCAACCACTCAAGCTACTAGCAATAATAGCTTGGAAAAGTGGTGGACCTTGAGGAATGTAAACCCCTCATCTACGACATATCGTGGGTTTAATGTTTTTCGATGGAGCCTAGCATCTTGGAGACATGGTGCACCTTGCTTCTCCTCATGTTTCAATGGAGCCTACCTTGGACAAATGGTGGAGCATCCTTCTCTCCATGTTTCAATGGACCCTAGCTTAGACAAGTGGTGGACCTTTGCTTCTCTCTATGTTTCAATAGAGTTAGCTTGGACAAGTGGTGGACCTTGGAACCAAAACCCCATGTAAACCTATCATGGTCACTCCAAGTGTAAGAAAGAATAACCTTTAAGATGTAGCCTTATAGGTTGGACAAGTGGTGGACCTTAACACCCACATATTCTTAATAAAAGTGGTGAATCTTGAGGACAAACCACTCAGGTACTAGCAATAATAGCTAGGGATAATCATTAAGATATAGTCTTTCAAGGGGTGAGAAAGAATAACCATTAACATATAGTCTTATAGGTTGGACAAGTGGTGGACTTAACACCCAAATATTCTTAATATAATGACATAGAGTGGAAAAGTGGTGAATCTTGAGAGCTAAACCACTCATGCTACTAGCGATAATAGGTTGGACAAATTGGTTGATCTTGAATGTTAACTCCCCATGTACAAATATAACGTGGGTTTAAGTATTTCGATGGAGCCTAGCATCTTGGAGACATGGTGCAGCTTGTTCTCTTCATGTTTCAATGGAGTCTATCTTGGACAAATGGTGGAGCATCCTTCTCTCCATGTTTCAATGGACCCTAGCTTAGACAAGTGGTGGACCTTTGCTTCTCTCTATGTTTCAATAGAGTTAGCTTGGACAAGTGGTGGACCTTGGAACCAAACCCCCATGTAAAACCTATCATGGTCACTCCAAGTGGTCAGAAAGAATAACCTTTAAGATTAGCCTTATAGGTTGGACAAGTGGTGGACCTTATACCCAAATATTCTTAATATAATGACATAGAGTGAAAAAGTGGTGAATCTTGAGACCAAACCCTCATGCTACTAGCGTTAATAGCTTGGACAATGGTGGACCTTGAATGTAAACCTTCCATGTTTCAATAGAGTTAGCTTCGACAAATGGTGGAGCATCCTTCTCTCCATGTTTCAATGGAGCCTAGCTTGGACAAGTGGTGGACCTTTTGCTTCTCTCTATGAGTTTCAATAGAGTTAGCTTGGACAAGTGGTGGACCTTGGAACCAAACCCCCATGTAAAACCTATCATGGTCACTTCAAGTGGTAAGAAAGAATAACCTTTAAGATATGTAGCCTTATAGGTTGGACAAGTGGTGGACCTTAACACCTACATATTCTTATATAATGACATAGAGTGGAAAAGTGGTGAATCTTGAGACCAAACCACTCAGGCTACTAGCAATAATAGCTTGGACAAGTGGTGGACCTTGAATGTAAACCCCTCATCTAAAAATATCGTGGGTTTAATGTATTTCGATGGAGCCTAGCATCTTGGAGACATGGTGCAACTTGCTTCTTTCATGTTTCAATGGAGCCTATCTTCCACAAATGGTGGAGCATCCTTCTCTCCATGTTTCAATGGACCCTAGCTTGGACAAGTGGTGGACCTTTGCTTCTCTCTATGTTTCAATAGAGTTAGCTTGGACAAGTGGTGGACCTTGGAACCAAACCCCCATGTAAAAACCTATCATGGTCACTCCAAGTGGTGAGAAAGAATAACCTTTAAGATGTAGCCTTATAGGTTGGACAAGTGGTGGACCTTAAAACCTAGATCTTCATAAATAATGACATAGAGTGGAAAAGTGGTGAATCTTGAGACCAAACCACTCATGCTACTAGCAATAATAGCTTGGACAAGTGGTGGACCTTGAATGTAACCCCTCATGTACGAAATATCGTGGGTTTAAGGTATTTCAATGGAGCCTAGCATCTTGGAGACATGGTGCACCTTGCTTCCCTTCATGTTTCAATGGAGCCTATCTTGGACAAATGGTGGAGCATCCTTCTCTCCATGTTTCAATGGACCCTAGCTTGGACAAGTGGTGGACCTTTGCTTCTCTCTATGTTTCAATAGAGTTAGCTTGGACAAGTGGTGGACCTTGGAACCAAACCCCATGTAAAACCTATCATGGTCACTCCAAGTGGTGAGAAAGAATAACCTTTAAGATATAGCCTTATAGGTTGGACAAGTGGTGGACCTTAACACCCAGATATTCTTAATAATGACATAGAGTGGAAAAATGGTGAATCTTGAGACCAAACCACTCAGGCTACTAGAGATAATAGCTTGGACAAGTGGTGGACCTTGAATGTAAACCCCTCATCTACAAAATATCGTGGGTTTAATGTATTTCGATGGAGCCTAGCATCTTGGAGACATGGTGCAGCCTGCTTCTCTTCATGTTTCAATGGAGCCTATCTTGGACAAATGGTGGAGCATCCTTCTCTCCATGTTTCAATGGACCCTAGCTTGGACAAGTGGTGGACCTTTGTTTCTCTCTATGTTTCAATAGAGTTAGCTTGGACAAGTGGTGGACCTTGAAACCAAACCCCATGTAAAACCTATCATGGTCACTCCAAGTGGTGAGAAAGAATAACCTTTAAGATATAGCCTTATAGGTTGGACAAGTGGTGGACCTTAACACCCATATTCTTAATTAATGACATAGAGTGGAAAAAGTGGTGAATCTTGAGACAAAACCACTCAGGCTACTAGCAATAATAGGTTGGACAAGTGGTGGACCTTGAATGTAAACCCCCCATGTTTCAATAGAGTTTGCTTTGAACAAATGGTGGTGATCCTTCTCTCCATGTTTCAATGGAGCCTAGCTTGGACAAGTGGTGGAGCTTTCCTTCTCTCTATGTTTCAATAGACCCTAGCTTGGACAAGTGGTGGACCTTGGAGCAAACCCCCATGTAAATAGATTTTGGACAGTTTCATGGGTCACATGAAAATATCATGGTAAGTAAAAGAAAATAACCTTTAAGATTAGCCTTATAGGTTGGACAAGTGGTGGACCTTAACACCCATATTCTTAATTAATGACATAGAGTGAAAAGTGGTGAATCTTGAGACCAAACCACTCAGGCTACTAGAATAATAGCTTGGACAAGTGGTGGACCTTGAATGTAAACCCCTCATCTACGAAATATCGTGGGTTTAATGTATTTCGATGGAGCCTAGCATCTTGGAGACATGGTGCAGCTTGCTTCTCGTCATGTTTCAATGGAGCCTATCTTGGACAAATGGTGGAGCATCCTTCTCTCCATGTTTCAATGGACCCTAGCTTGGACAAGTGGTGGACCTTTGTTTCTCTCTATGTTTCAATAGAGTTAGCTTGGACAAGTGGTGGACCTTGGAACCAAACCCCATGTAAAACCTATCATGGTCACTCCAAGTGGTAATAAAGAATAACCTTTAAGATGTAGCCTTATAGGTTGGACAAGTGGTGGACCTTAACACGCGCATATTCTTAATATAATGACATAGAGTGGAAAAGTGGTGAATCTTGAGACCAAACCACTCAGGCTACTAGCAATAATAGCTTGGACAAGTGGTGGACCTTGAATGAAACCCCTCATCTACGACATATCGTGGGTTTAATGTTTTCGATGGAGCCTAGCATCTTGGAGACATGGTGCACCTTGCTTCTCCTCATGTTTCAATGGAGCCTACCTTGGACAAATGGTGGAGCATCCTTCTCTCCATGTTTCAATGGACCCTAGCTTAGACAAGGGTGGACCTTTGCTTCTCTCTATGTTTCAATAGAGTTAGCTTGGACAAGTGGTGGACCTTGGAACCAAAACCCCATGTAAAACCTATCATGGTCACTCCAAGTAGTAAGAAAGAATAACCTTTAAGATGTAGCCTTATAGGTTGGACAAGTGGTGGACCTTAACACCCACATATTCTTAATAAAAGTGGTGAATCTTGAGACCAAACCACTCAGGCTACTAGCAATAATAGCTTGGACAAGTGGTGGACCTTGATTGTATACCCCTCATCTACGATTCATATCGTGGGTTTATGTTTTTCGAGGGAGCCTAAAAGTGGTGACTTGGTGCACTTGCTTCTCCTCATGTTTCAATGGAGCTACCTTGGACAAATGGTGGAGCATCCTTCTCTCCATGTTTCAATGGAGTCTAGCTTGGACAAGTGGTGGAGCTTTGCTTCTCTCTATGTTTCAATAGAGTTAGCTTGGACAAGTGGTGGACCTTGGAAGCAAACTCCCATGTCAACTATCATGCTTCACTCCAAGTGGTAAGAAAGAATTTCCTTTAAGATGTTGCCTTATAGGTTAGCTTGGACAGTGGTTCTTGGAACCAATCTTCTTATGTAATGACATAGAGTGGAAAAGTGGTGATCTTGAGACCAAACCCATCATGCTATAGAGATAATAGGTTGGACAAGTGGTGGACCTTGAATGTAAACACCCCATGTACGAAATATCTGGGTTTAAGGTATTTCAATGACTAGCTCTTGGAGAATGGTGCAGATTGCTTCCTTCATGTTTCAATAGAGTTAGCTTCGACAAATGGTGGAGCATCCTTCTCTCCATGTTTCAATGGAGCCTAGCTTGGACAAGTGGTGGACCTTTGCTTCTCTCTATGTTTCAATAAAGTTAGCTTGGATAAGTGGTGGACCTTGGAACCAAACCCCATGTAAAACATATCATGGACATTTCAAGTGGTGAGAAAGAATAACCTTTAAGATATAGCCTTATAGGTTGGACAAGTGGTCGACCTTAACACCTAGATCTTCTTTATATAATGACATAGAGTGGAAAGTGGTGAATCTTGAGACCAAACCACTCATGCTACTAGGGATAATAGCTTGGAAAAGTGACTGACCTTGACGTTAAACCCCACATGTAAAAATATCGTGGGTTTAAGGTATTTCAATGGAGCTAGAATCTTGGAGACATGGTGCAACTTGCTTCTTTTCATGTTTCAATAGAGCCTATCTTCCACCAATGGGGGATCATCCTTCTCTAAATGTCTCAGTGGAGCCTAGCTTGGACAAGTGGTGGACCTTTGCTTCTCTCTATGTTTCCATAGAGTTAGCTTGGACAAGTGGTGGACCTTGGAACCAAACCCCCATGTAAAACATATCATGGTCATTCCAAGTGGTGAGAATAACCTTTAAGATGCCTTTAATACCCTTTAGATCTAGCCTTATAGGTTGGACAAGTGGTCGACCTTAAAACCTAGATCTTCAATATAACGACATAGAGTGGAAAAGTGGTAAATCTTGAGACCAAACCACTCATGCTACTAAGAATAATAGGTTGGACAAGTGGTGGACCTTGAATGTAAACCCCCCATGTACGAAATATCATGGGTTTAAGGTATTTCAATGGAGCTAGCATCTTGGAGACATGGTGCAGATTGCTTCCCTTCATGTTTCAATGGAGCCTATCTTGGACAAATGGTGGAGCATCCTTCTCTCCATGTTTCAATGGAGCCTAGCTTGGACAAGTGGTGGACCTTTGCTTCTCTCTATGTTTCAATAGAGTTAGCTTGGACAAGTGGTGGGCCTTGGAACCAAACTCCCATGTAAAACCTATCTTGGTAACTCCAAGTGGTGAGAAAGAATAAAGTTTAAGATATAGCCTTATAGGTTGGACAAGTGGTGGCCCTTAACACCAGATATTCTTAATAGAATGACATAGAGTGGAAAAATGGTGAATCTTGAGAGAAAACCACTCATGCTACTAGAGATAATAGGTTGGACAAGTGGTGGACCTTGAATGTAAACCCCCCATGTTCAAAATATCATGGGTTTGAGGTATTTCAATGGAGCCTAGCATCTTGGAGACATGGTGTAGCTTGCTTCTCTTCATGTTTCAATGGAGCGTATCTTGGACAAATGGTGGAGCATCCTTCTCTCCATGTTTCAATGGACCCTAGCTTGGACAAGTGGTGGACCTTTGATTCTCTCTATGTTTCAATAGAGTTAGCTTGGACAAGTGGTGGACCTTGAAACAAAACCCCCATGTAAAACCTATGCTGGTCACTCCAAGTGGTGAGAAAGAAAACCCTTAAGATATAGCCTTATAGGTTGGACAAGTGGTGGACCTTAACACCCAAATATTCTTAATATAATGACATAGAGTGAAAAAGTGGTGAATCTTGAGACCAAACCACTCATGCTACTAGCGTTAATAGGTTGGACAAGTGGTGGACCTTGAATGTAAACCCCCCATGTTTCAATAGAGTTAGCTTCGACAAATGGTAGAGGATCCTTCTCTCCATGTTTCAATGGAGCCTAGCTTGGACAAGTGGTGGACCTTTGTTTCTCTCTATGTTTCAATAGAGTTAGCTTGGACAAGTGGTGGACCTTGGAGCCAAAACCCCATGTAAAACATATCATGGACATTTCAAGTGGTGAGAAAGAATACCCTTTAAGATATACCCTTATAGGTTGGACAAGTGGTCGACCTTAACACCAGATCTTCTTAACGTAATGACATAGAGTGGAAAAGTGGTGAATCTTGAGACCAAACCACTCATGCTACTAGAGATAATAGGTTGGACAAGTGGTGGACCTTGAATGTAAACTCCCCATGTACAAAATATCATGGGTTTAAGGTATTTCAATGGATCTTAGCATCTTGGAGACATGGTGCAGCTTGCTTCTCTTCATGTTTCAATGGAGCCTATCTTGGACAAATGGTGGAGCATCCTTCTCTCCATGTTTCAATGGACCCTAGCTTAGACAAGTGGTGGACCTTTGCTTCTCTCTATGTTTCAATAGAGTTAGCTTGGACAAGTGGTGGAACTTGGAACCAAACCCCCATGTAAAACCTATCATGGTCATTCCAAGTGGTGAGAAAGAATACCCTTTAAGATATAGCCTTATAGGTTGGACAAGTGGTGGACCTTAACACCCAGATCTTCTTAATATAATGACATAGAGTGGAAAGTGGTGAATCTTGACATCAAACCACTCATGCTACTAGTGATAATAGGTTGGACAAGTGGTGGACTTGAATGTAAACCCCCCATGTACGAAATATCATGGGTTTAAGATATTTCAATGGAGCCTAGCATTTTGGAGACATGGTGCAGCTTGCTTCTCTTCATGTTTCAATCAAACCTGGCTTGGACAAATGGTGGAGCATCCTTCTCTCCATGTTTCAATGGAGCCTAGCTTGGACAAGTGGTGGACCTTTGATTCTCTCTATGTTTCAATAGAGTTAGCTTGGACAAGTGGTGGACCTTGGAACCATACCCCTATGTAAAACCCATCATGTGCATTCCAAGTGGTGGTAAATAATACCATTTAAGATATAGCCTTATAGGTTGGACAAGTGGTGGACCTTAACACCAGATCTTCTTAATATAATGACATAGAGTGGAAAAGTGGTGAATCTTGAGACCAAACCACTCATGCTACTAGGGATAATAGGTTGGACAAGTGGTGGACCTTGAATTTAAACCCCACATATACAAAATATCATGGGTTTAAGGTATTTCAATGGAGCCTAGCATCTCAAAGACATGGTGCATCTTGCTTCTCTTCATGTTTCAATGGAGCCTATTTTGGACAAATGGTGGAGCATCCTTCTCTCCATGTTTCAATGGACCCTAGATTGGACAAGTGGTGGACCTTTGCTTCTCTCTATGTTTCAATATAGTTAGCCTATATTAGACAATTAGTAGACCTCGAATCTCTCCATGTTGTCTAGAGCTGAGCTTGGACAAGTGGTGGACCTTACTTCTCCCTTCCCTTAGTTTACTAGCTTAAATGATCACTATGTATACTTGCTTAGATCTAGCTTGAACAAGTGGTGGAACTTGTATTCACACAAACTTAATCCATTACAAAAAGTATATGTTAAAATAACATTTGGTTTTTTTTGTTTCAGGAAAGATGGCTCCAAAAAAACAGGTTGCAAGGGTTGCTGTCTCAGTTGACTATACTTGCAATGATCTTAGGAAATGGTATTTGGACATACATGGTATAGAGGGTGCACAATTTCATAAGGTGCATCTATTTATTGCCAAAAAGGAGAATGACAGCTTGTTTGAAGATGTTGGACAAGTTGTGGAAGCATCTGTCTCTGTAGTTGATAGTCATCCAGAGGTGGAATGCATTGACATTCTAGTTCCAATGAATCTAGAATTTCAACTATCTCCAGGAGCATATGCATTGGAGCGCATGTCTAGAAACAAAGAAGAGACAATGTTTTCTCGAGGATGGAAGTTTGCAGAATCAAATCCAAATATCACAGCAGATCAACTTCAAAGCTCCATCATTGCCACACTACAACGAAAAAAGGTGAAAGCTTCACGACCACCATCCACAAAGAAGCAAGCAAAAGTGCAGAAAGTAGAAGCTAAGCGAACTAGTTCCATTTTGGATGTAGACAAGGCATCTTTGGCATCCTCATCAACAGAGGGTTCAATGTCAAAGATGAGAATTGTGGATCCAGATGTTTTAGAAGCTGAGGCCATGAAAGGACAAGAAAAAGATACAGGTGGAATGAATAAGTACATAAATTATTTTCCTTTCCAATATAGGGAATTTGATATCCCTATTCAAAATTGTTGGCTTGCTCCTGATCACTATAATGCACGTATTATGGATAAAAAACACGCTGAAAGTGTGTTATTTGGATTTTCACGGAGTACGACCAAGCCTGCAGCATGTGCATATTTGATGCCTGTTCGAAATGCAAAATCAAAGAAGGGGACTCCTTTGGCAGTAGAAGAGGTAGAGGAGCAAAAAATTAAAGATTATCATTATTGGATTCTTGATGGGCAGCATTCAATCTATGCTGCAAAAGTTTTGCTTCACAATGAACAAAACAACAAAGAGATCTTTGAAAGACTGATTAGCGTGTATAAATTTTAGAAAGGCTCGCATTGTTGTGAATGCTCCTCCATTTGTTGCAACTGCTATATCTGCCATTGCAAATGAGGAGGCTCAGGCATTGTATGTCAAGCAACCTTACAGCCAAATATTGAGACATTTACGGAGTCAATGGATCTTCTCAGGACGACCACCAAAGGCAGCAAGTGGAATTGCAGAGGGACATGCATCTCGTGCCGGATGGGATGTAAGTTATTTTCTTTGTCTTTTTGATAGTGTTTAATTAACAAATCTTGCTCAATAGTTTAATTATTTCTCTATTTCTTTTTAGGCTTTTCTTCGATTGGCAAGAATGAGTGCAGCAGCAAGTTGGATTGCTAAACAGGCACACATGGTCACGTACTCTGATTTAGTTTATGATTGCTGGATAGAAATCATTGAAAATCTAGAAGAGGAGAATAAGAAACCCCCAACAACTGTATTTAGATACCTTTGTGGCCTTAAGGAATCAGAGGTAAAGACTATTCAAGAAGAGATTAGAGATGAGAAGATTTTACTGTCAAAGAGTGCAAAGGATGGTGATGCAACTGACATGTATGATCGAATCAAGCAGTTGAAGCAAGACAAATTGATTCAAGATGCACTTCTTGAAGGCTTCAACAATTTGAATGAGTCTTCACCATGTAAAGACTGGGAGGAGGTGGTCAAAATGTATAACATCAATGATGTTGTTTATAAAACAATTTTAATGCTATGCGAGGAATGGATCAGATCTAGTTTGACGCGTGGAACAAAAAAAATGGCTTTTCCAGATGGAGCAATAAAATACATGCAATGGGCAATTCACCTTCAAAAGGAGAAAACTGAGCCTAGAGATTTGCCATGGTCAATCTATGTGGTGAGCCTACAAATGGAAGGCAATCTCTACTTGATGCGCCACTTCAATAATAAAGTGCCTATTGGCTTATGTGTTTTAGATATGACAAAAAACGTTGGAGGCAATTTGAAGTGGAGTGAGGAGACATTTAACAATGCTTTGGATGGGATCTTGGCTATTGCTGGAGGGTCAACAGATCCTGGATTTGTCTTTCTTGCATTTGTGGATTTCACTAACTTCACAAAATTGCAATGTGCCTTTCACGCCATGGGAGATAATCTGAGCTACCATTGTTGTGGTGCATTGCATCACTTTCCATCAGCTCCTTGCAAAGGAGCAATTCAATTCCTAATAGTTATTGCCTTCTTGGGACAAGGCAATGCATTTGAAGACCTGAGAAGAAGATCAGAGGAACATCCGATGCCAATTGATTGTTCTCTTCTTCAAGTAGCAGATAACGATATGTCAGATTTGCAATATTTGGAGGCCAAAAAAAAGAGCTTTGGTCAAGCACTGCATTCGTACATATTGTTTTGAAGACCGCAAGCTTGTTGATGTTTTTTGGTGATGGCTCCTTGGTTGCACAAGAAGGAATACAACAGAAAAAAGAAGTTATCTGCTTAATTGATAGTGTGGAGGAGGCAAAAAGCGTGGAGACCATGCTGCTAGACTTTGTTAAGTCTCATGAAGATATAGAAAAATGGGCTAGACTTCAACAATCCACTTCGCAATCAGGCGACATTGTGCCTGTTACAGAGGAGTGCTCTCCACAAAGAGACGAAGAACAACAACAACACCATCCTCTGTCAATGGAGGACTTTTTGGAAATGGAGACACGTATGTTTTGAGTTTCTTGTGCATGTTAGTGTTTCTTGTTACTGATTTGATACTCTTAATGTTAGATTTTGCTTTATATAGTATTGATTGAGTTTGTATTTTTTATCTCAAGCATTCAAGGTTTGAATGTAAATAGTAAATTACTTGAGTTTTTGAATGGTGGATCTGTAGACTAAAACTATAACATTTAATACTCACAAAGACTTAATTACTTAAGAGCTTGAACTCAATAAGTTTTGGACCTTTTATCAATACCCCCTTGATATGATACATTAGATCGTAGCATGGTTAAATGGTGATGCTTCATAAATTGAACCTAGCTTAGACAGGTGCTGGAGCCTAAATTTAAACTAACCTTGCTAGAAGGGAGCTTATGTTTGGACTTTGAGAACTAGCATAAGTAATCAATTAGAGCATAGATTAGACATGTGGTGGTGGCCGGCCTTAGAGACCAAAATCTTAATGAGCTTGGAAAGGTATTTAAGTACTGCAATTTACTTAGTTTTAGTACTCATTAAATGCATAGCTTGACAAAAGGTGGACCTTACATGGATCCTAATTTCAAGAGGTGTGGTAGACCTTCAAAACAAGCTCATATAGCTTGGACATGTGGTAGACCTTGCATGAAGACTAGTTTAGACAAGTGTGGTACACCTTGTAACCAACACCCATTTGTTATATTAGCTTGGACAAGTGGTGGACCTTGCTTTTATGTTTCAATGGAGCATATTTTGGACAGGTGGTAGACCTTGTTTCTCTCCATGCTTCAATGGAGAGAAACTTTAGCTTGGACAAGTGGTGGACCTTGTTTTTATGTTTTAAAGGAGCATATTTCGGACAAGTGGTAGACATAGTTTCTCTCCATGGTTCAATGGAACCCACCTTAGACAAGTGAAGTACCTTGAAACCAAACCCCCATAATACAACCTACTAAATAGGTTGGAAAATTGGTGGGATATGAAACCATCCATGATAGAGCATAGTATAGGTGAAAACGTAGTGGTCCTTATATCAATTACCCATGCATAGCTTGGACAAGTGGTGGACCTTGATTCTCTCTATGTTTCAATGGATCCTATCTTGGACTAGAGATATATCTTACTTAGTTCCATGCTTCAATGGATTGTAGCTTGGATAAGGAGTGGAACTTCAAACAAAACTCCACAGCATAGCATATATTAACAATTCATGGGTTTTATAGAGATTGTCTTGCCTATTTTGGAGAGTTGGTACACCTTTATTCTCCATTCTTCAATGGATCTGAGGTTGGACAAGCGGAGCTGGAGAAGTGGTCAACCTTAAAATGAAACCTCCCATGCTACAACCCATCATAGATCGTATATGTAGTGGACCTTGAAACTCTTTTATGTCCCTAGCTTAGAGAAGCATTGCACTCTTGATTATCTCCATACATGAAGGCAAGGTTGGACAAGTGGTGGACCTTCAAACCAGAATCTCTATGCAATAATAGGCAAGTGGTGGAGCTTGTTTTCTCCATGTTCCAATGGAGCCTAGCTTAGACAAACAATGGAGCTTGCTTCTCTCCATGTTTCAATGGATCCTAGCTTAGAAAAGTGGTGGAGCTTTGCTTCTCTCCATGTTCCAATGGACCATAGCTTAGACAAGTGGTAGACCTTGAAAAACACCCCCGTATACAACATATTATGGGGTTTTCATGTTTCAATGGCTCCTAGCTTGGACAAATGGTAGAGCTTGCTTCTCTTTATGTTTCAATGGATCCAATCTTAGCCAAGTGGTGGACCTTGAAACAAGACAACCCCCCCCCCCCATGTACAACGTATTATGGGTTTTGAAAGCACTGGGAGAAAATAATAGCTTTGATAAGTGGTGGACCTTGCTTCTCTCCATGCTTCAATGGAGCCGAGGTTGGACACATGTTGGAGAGAAGATGGTTGCCCATGAAATAAGACCATGCATGCTATAATCAATCATATGTTGTACACATGGTGGACCTTGCAATTGTTTTATATGCCTAACTTGGACAAGTGGAGGACCCTTGATTACCTCCAGATATCAACAACAAGCCAAGTTTGGACAAGTGTAGTACCACCAAACCAGAATCTATATGCTACAATAGAGTATAGGTAGGACACGCGATGAACCTTGATATCAAACCATCCATGCTACTAGAGATGATAGGTTTCACATGTGGTGGAACCTTGTATCAATGTTCTATGTGTAGTTTTTGACTAGTGATAGACCTTGAAACTAATCCCTCTAGGCTACAAGAAAAAAGAGATGGATGAGGAGGCTAGACTACTTTTGTTGCATCAATGCATCCCATGTTACCACATATACTATAGGGTTCTTGGATAAGTGTTGGATCTTGTGTCAATGCTCCATGTCTAGCTTGGACAAGTGGTGGACCTTGGTTCTCTCTATGCTTCAAATGGGCAATAGATTGGAGACACAGTGGCCTTTTTTTTCCAATGATTTTATTTTTTGGAAACCTTGGAGGCACCATGTAAGAGGCACTCTAAGTCTTCCATACAATGGACCTATTGGACTATAAAATAATGATATCTTTCTTTGATATTGTCATTATTTTATGCATAATATTTCTTCTTTTTGCAGACACAAAGGAGTTAAGTGATATAAAAACTAGATGTATTTCACACTATGATTGGCATGAAGATCCTTTTGGGACACCAACTTTTCCTATTCCCAAAGATGTAATTTTCCATATTAACGGTGTGGATTTTGAAGTGCGACTTTCATGTATTGAAGGAGCTGGTTATGGGCTATTTGTGCATACTACCCTGGAAAGTGGTTTGACTATTCTAAACTATGGAGGGCATAAGTATAGATTTCAAGACTGGAAAAAGATATGCAAAATATTTCCAAGAGCTTATAAATATTCTCTTCTAGAGGATCCAAACATAGAAGAAGAGGAAGATCAATCATACATTATTGGTTGTGTAGAAGAAGGAAACGTGTCGGGCTATATAAATAGTTCTCACAGTACAAATGTCTGTCCCAACGTACGCTATACATTTGATCCAAATTTTACCTTGGCATAAATGCACCTCTTCACACATCAAGTCAGAAGAATATGGCCATGTATGCATTGAGACTATTTGTCAAGTTGAAGCAGGAGAGAAGAGTTGTTTGCTGACTATAACTTTACTTGACATTGTAAAGTATTGTACATGGATGGAAATCTCAAGTACATGCATCATTTTCATTTTTCATGGATGAAATCTCAAGTAAATATAACATTTGATTATTGTTTAGTTTATGCTCAACGAGAATCTAGAGTGCTCTTATGCTTTGTGTGTTGTCTAACATATTTGACTACCTTGGCCATAGAATCTTGATTCTACTCTAGATTTGTGATAAATCTTACCAAAATTTAATCAATGTCTAGGTTGGACAAGTGGTGGGGCTTCAAACATTACTGTCTTAAACAAGTGGAGTTATCTTACTTGAATAAGTGGTGGCCTTTGAATCCAAATCTAAGCCAAATCTCTAATTATTTTCTTGTAGTCTAGGTTGGACATTTGGTGGACCTTGTATCCATGTTTCCTCAACAAGGGTGGCTTTTAGTTTTCACTTTAAGTACTCATCTTTAATAAAGTGTAGGATGGAAAATGTTGAGTTAGTAGATTGTATTTTAGACAAGTGGTGTTTGGTGTACGAATGCTGAAAATGGTTGCAAGGATTCTAACAACGACTTTACCTTAAATAAATTTCTTACTAGGAGTTCTACATATAAATATGGTGAATAAAATTCTAGTGGTTTTGAGATACCATTTGTGTGTGTGTTTTCTTAGATTCACAAACTGGGATGGATAATGCTCCTATGGTTCAGTCAACAACTATAGAATCCATAGATTCTATGGTTTCTAAAGTGCCCAAGATGGATGATATTTCTATACTAGAGTCTAGTGTTGTGCAACTTGAGCAAGCTTCCAATAATGAGAACCAAGAAATCGATGCTTCAAAAATGCAACATACATCAAAAGAGACTGAAAAGTCCACTCACGAGCTATTGCCAATTGGTACTACGTCATGTAGCGTAGATGTTGAGAAATCCATGCTTACAATTATATTGGATTTAAATGGTCTATTGTTGAAACGTTCCCCTCAACCATCCTCACACCACAACTCAGTGCAAATGGATTCAAAAAGATATATTATACTCAGGCCAGGTTGCATCCAATTCTTGAAGACTATTTTACAAAGGTTTAATGTTGCAATTTGGTCGACAGCTACTAGGAATAATGTGTATCAAATCCTTGCAGCACTAAACAACTTAGCTGAGGATACATTGCCTTTCTTTGCAATTTGGTCGCAAGATGTTTGCTACACCGCTCAACTCTCAAAATTGTTTAGACCCGACAATCCAAACGTTGAGGCAATGTTCAAGCCTCTAGCCAAAATTGCCATGGGGTTTGAATGTGATCCACAAAGAACAGTGCTTATTGATGACTCTCCTTACAAGGGATGTATTTCACCAGCAAACAATTGCATTTTTCCACCACAATTTGATGCTGAGAAGATGGTTGACAATATGCTCTTGGAGGAGCTACTGCCATACTTGATTCAGCTTGATGAGAGAAGGGATGTGCGTGATTTAATTGCTTCTAATCGTTATGGACAACTATAGTGACAAATGATAGTGAATAAAACAAATCATGGAGTATTGGAAGCAGAAAAATGATGTTTGGTCAGCTAAGGTGTTCTTTACAAGAAGAATACCACCTGCAAAAGGTGACAGAGATGAAACTATCATTGAAGATGCAAGTGACACAAGCCACCACAATGAAATGAGAAGAGCCCAAATACAAGAGATCTTGGCAAAGGAGCGTACACCCATTGAAAGCATGAAGGCGTCACAATTGACCACTTTAGCTAGGCAATTGGGTTGTAAAACAAAAGGAGTTTTGAAGGCAACCACAGCAAAGGCTTATATAAATAAGGTGAAAGCTGAGAACAATCTTCTAAGCTGGATAGAAAGCAACCCTAAGGTACTAGTGACATGTCATATATTCTTGATACACATGCTTGAACACTCATGTGCATGGTATCTAACAAATCTTTCTTTTTATTCCTTCTTGCAGGATCTTACAAAGGATACTACTAGATGGAGCTCAATCAATAGAGATTTTGATATTTTTGCTCAAAATAATGAAGCAGTCACCTACATTTTTTGTTTATCAATTTCTTGAGAGACTTTATTTTAGTTTGTAATCATCAAATGAAATGAAAAGTATCCTTCTTATTAAGATTGTTGATCTTTTTCTTGTTCAAACCTTTCAATTGTGATTTATAGTTTTGTTAGCATGAGATTGTGCTTTTTTAGTTTGAAAAAAACTGTCAAAGATCCAAGTCTTTTTGGCTTTACTTAAGTTATTAATTGTGAAAGATCCAAGTCTTTTTGCTTTACTTAAGTTATTGATTGCCTATGTAATAGTCCTTAAAACAATATCGGATGGCTTTCTTGCTCCCATGTCTCACATTGGTCTTTAGGTAAGACAAGTGGTGACCTTGAAAGTATGGTCTCATATCTCGATCAAGTGAAGAGACATGAAGCTTAAATATCACTACTATGTATCTAGTGTTAAACTCCATCGAGACAAAGACTAGATAGCCAAATTGCAGTCGAGTTTAAGTGAAAAATCCATTTGAGCTAAGGTAAAACTTATAGTGCCTCATTTTTCTAGGATTCTACCCCATCAAGGAAGTTAGAATCTAGCACAAACCAATTAAGACTCTTTTGGAGCCTAGATAGGACAATTCGTGGAACTTATGAAACTTATTATTGAGTTAGAGTCTAGTTTAGATAAGCAAAAGATCTTCAAACCAGCACTTGACTTTCTTACTATTCAATATTCAAAGTCCCTTGAGGCTAACAAATTACATACCCACTTGTAACCTAACTAATGAGTAATTATATAGATCTAAGCAAGTATATATAATGAGTCTTCAAACTAATAATCCAAGGGAAGAGAGTAGCAAGGTCCACTACTTGTCCAAGCTCAGCTCTAGACAACATAGAAAGATGCTAGTTCTACTAATTGTCTAATTATAGGCATGGAGAAATGATAGAAGGTTGACCACTTGTCCAACCTATCATCTCTAGTAAGATGGGAGGTTTGGCCTTAAGATTCACCATGTAACCAACCTATACATCATTGTATTATGAAGAGTAAAAAAGCAAAGCTCCACCACTTGTCCAAGCTAGTTCTAAAATCCACATGGAGATAAGCAAGCTCCACCATTTGTCGAATCTCTCTTCCATTAAAACATGAAAAAACTCATCTATGTTGTATAGGGGGACTTTTTTCCAAGGTCCACCACTTGTCCAAGCTAGGATCCCTAGTAGCACGAGTGGTTTGGTCTCAAGATACACCACTTGTACACTCTATGTCATTATATTAAGAAGAACTATGTATTAAGGTCCACCACTTGTCCAACCTATAAGGTTATATCTTAAATGGTATCCTTTCTCACACTTGAAATGCCCATGATATGTTTTACACGGGGGTTTCATTCCAAGGTCCACCTTTGTCCAAGCTAACTCTATTCAAACATAGAGAGAAGCAAAGGTCCACCACTTGTCCAAGCTAACTCTATTCAAACATAGAGAGAAGCAAAGGTTCACCACTTGTCAAAGCTAGGCTCCGTTGAAGTATGGAGAGAAGTAACCTCCATCATTTTTCCAAGATAGGTGCCATTCAAACATGGAAAGAATCAAGATCTACCATGTCTCCGAGATTCTAGGCTCCATTGAAACACCCTAAAACCATGATATTTTGTACATGGGGTGTTTACATTCAAGGTCTACCACTTCTCTAACGTATTATACCTAGTAGCATGAGTGATTTGGTCTTAAGATTCACCACTTATCCACTCTATGTCATTATATTAAGAATAACTGGGTGTTAAGGTCCACCACTTGTCCAACCTATAAGGGTATATCTTAAATGGTATCCTTCACCACTTTTCAAGGTCCATCACCACTTTTCCAACCTATAAGGTTATATCTTGAATGATATTTTTCCTCATCACTTGTAATGTCCATGCTATGTTTTACAAAGGGGTTTTGTTCCAAGACCCACCACTTGTCCAAGCTAACTCCATTAAAACATAGAGAGAAGCAAAGGTCCACCACTTGTCCAAGATAGGCTCCATTGAAACATGGAGAGAAGGATGATCCACCATTTCTCCAAGATAGGTTCCATTGAAACATTGAGAGAAGTAATCTCCACCATGTCTCCAAGCTAGGCTCCATTGAAATACCCTAAACCCATAATTTTGTACATGAGGGGTTTACATTCAAGGTCCACCACTTGTCCAACCTATTATCCCTAGTAGCAAGAGTGGTTTGGTCTCAAGATTCACCACTTGTACACTCTATGTCATTATATGAGAAGAAATATGTGTTAAAGTCCACCACTTGTCCAGCCTATAAGGTTATATTTTAAATAGTATCCTTTCTCACCACTTGAAATGCCCATGATATGTTTTACATGGGGGTTTCATTCCAAGGTCCACCACTTGTCCAAGCTAACTCTATTAAAACATATAGAGAAAGAAAGGTCCACCACTTGTCCAAGCTAGGCTCATTGAAACATGGAGAGAAGGAACCTCCACTGTTTCTCCTAGATAGGCTCCATTGAAACATGGAGAGAAATAAGCTCCACCATGCCTCCAAGTTGCTAGGCTCCATTGAAATACCCAATACCCATAATTTTTTGTACATGGGGGGTTTACATTCAAGGTTCACCACTTGTCCAACCTATTATCCCTAGTAGGTTTGGTCTCATGATTCACCACTTGTCCACTCTATGTCATTATATTAAGAGGAATTAGGTGTTAAGGTCCACCACTTGTCCAACCTATAATGTTATAGCTTGAATGGTATTTTTTCTCACCACTTGTAATGCCCATGACATGATTTACATGGGTTTTTGTTCCAAGGTACACCACTTGTCCAAGATAAATCTATTGAAACATAGAGAGAAACAAAGGTCCACCACTTTTCCAAGCTAGGCTGCATTGAAACATGGACCTTAATACCAAATTATTTATAGTAGCATGAGTGATATTTTGTACATGGGGCGTTTACATTCAAGGTCCACCACTTGTCCAACCTATTTCCCTAGTAGGTTTGGTCCCAATTTCACCACTTATCCACTCTATGTCATTATATTAAGAATAATTGGGTGTTAAGGTCCACCACTTGTCCAACCTATAAGGTTATATATTGAATGGTATTTTTTCTCACCACTTGTAATGCCCATGATATGTTTTACATGGGGTTTTTGTTCCAAGGTCCACCACTTTTCCAAGATAACTCTATTCAAACATAGAGAGAAACAAAGGTCCACCACTTGTCCAAGCTAGGCTCCATTGAAACATGGAGAGAATGATGCTGCACCATTTATCCAAGATAGGCTGCATTGAAACATGGAGAGAAGCAAGCTTTACCATGTTTCCAAGCTAGGCTCCATTGAAACACTCTAGGGGGTTTTATTTCAAGGCCCACCACTTGTTTAACCTATTATCCCTAGTAGCATGAGTGGTTTGGTTTCAAGATTCACCACTTGTACACTCTATGTCATTCTATTGTGTTAAGGTCCACCACTTGTCCAACCTATAAGGTTATATCTTAAATGGTATCCTTTCTCGCCACTTGAAATGCCCATGATATGTTTTACATGGGAGTTTCATTCCAAGATCCACCACTTGTCCAAGCTAACCATATTCAAACATAGAGAGAAACAAAGGTCCACGACTTGTCCAAGCTAAGCTCCATTGAAACATGGAGAGAAGGAACCTCCACCATTTCTCCTAGATAGGCTCCATTAAAACATGGAGAGAAGTAAGTTCCACCATGTCTCCAAGATGCTAGGCTCCATTGAAATACGCAAAACCCATGATATTTTGTACATGGGTGATTTACATTCAAGGTCAACCATTTCTCCAACCTATTATCCCTAGTAGGTTTGGTCTCACAATTCACCACTTTTCCACTATATGTCATTATAATAAGAGGAATTGGGTGCTAAGGTCCACCACTTGTCCAGCCTATAAGGTTATACCTTGAATGGTATTTTTTCTCACCACTTGTAATGCCCATGACATGCTTTACATGGGGGTTTTGTTCCAAGGTTCACCACTTGTCCAAGCAAATTCTATTGAAACATAGAGAGAAACAAAGGTCCACCACTTTTCCAAGCTAGGCTCCATTGAAACATGGACCTTAATACCAAATTATTCCTAGTAGCATGAGTAATATTTTGTACATGGGGGGTTTGCATTCAAGGTCCACCACTTGTCCAACGTACTTTTTCTAGTAGGTTTGGTCGCAAGATTCACCACTTGTCCACTCTATGTCATTATATTAATAATAATTGGGTGTTAAGGTCCACCACTTTTCCAACCTATAAGGTTATATATTGAATGGTATTTTTTCTCACCACTTGTAATGTCCATGATATGTTTTACATGGGGATTTTGTTCCAAGGTCCACCACTTGTCCAAGCTAAATCTGTTCAAACATAGAGAGAAACAAACGTGCACCACTTGTCCAAGGTAGGCTCCATTGAAACATGGAGAGAATGATGCTCCACCATTTATCCAAGATAGACTCCATTGAAACATGGAGAGAAGTAAGCTCCACCATGTTTCCAAGATGCTAGAGTCCATTGAAATACCCAAAACCCTGATACTTTGTACATGGGGGGTTTACATTCAAGGTCCACCACTTGTCCAACCTATTATCCCTAGTAGCATGAGTGGCTTGGTCTCAGGATTCACCACTTGTCCACTCTATATCATTATATTAAGAAAAATTGGGTTTCCATATCTAAATGGATCTTTGCTTGGATAAGTGGTAGACCTTGAGACCTAAATACCCATTCTACACTAGAGCATTGGTTAAGCCTTATACACTTCAAGAATACCTTTAACAACAAGTAGTAGTTATTAGTTGACTTAAGTCTAGTTGAACTCCATGGTATTGAGACTAAGAGAGAGTGTAGCATAAAAAAGAGTCAGGATTTTAATTTGACTTTCTTTCTATTAATGAGTAGATCATAGATGGATTTTGGTATCTAATAAAACCTTAGGGTAGACAATGTAAAATCATGTCTATTGTTGTGTTTGCATTAAGTGTTCTTGTTCTTTAATTTCAGAACCATTACAGAAAAATGGATTGGCTATATGCTGGCATAAATTGAAGAAAACTATTGAATTACCCATCCAACCTCCTCCAAGACCTTGTCCAAGGAATGAATCACCTCCTTATCACCTACCACTTGCTTTCAAGGACATCAAAAGAGTACTTATCTTGGATCTAGAGGGGTTACTTCTCAAGACAGTTGAAATGAAACATGGAGATTCTATGCCATCTTGGGCTCAACACATGCGACTTGTGGAGGACAAAGATGAAGTTTATCATGTGGTGCGACCAGACGCACAAAGTTTTTTGGATTTTTGTGCTGAATACTTTGAGCTATGGATATGGAGTTGCTATAACTTAACAAGGGTGCAACGCATCACACAAAAGTGTTTTCCTGAGCAGTATACCAAGTTCAAGGTGTTTATGAGTAACAAAAATTGCCAAAATCCAAATATCATGTTAGGATTTACAAGGGTTTATCACAAAAATCTGAGTGATATTTGGAAGATATTTGAGGATTTGGATGCAAACAATACCTTAATTTTTGATGACACTCCATATAGGGTGATGTGGAACATGCCAGGGACATATCTTATATTTCCAAAGATGTGGAGGCAAACTTCCGAGCAACTTCAAAACTTCTTGCAGAGAACCATAATTCCATGGTTGGTAGGATGGTTGTATGCAAGAGATAAGAGAGTCTATACATACAACACAATTGTAAATCAGTATAGTGATTCTGAGACAAATTATGTCCTTGGTGTGTACTTGCCAACACGAAAGCATTGAATAAATATGGCTATAAGATGCTTTTTTTATTCTAGTGTGTATCTTTCAACATTTGTATAATTTGATATAGTCTTTTTTTTTTTTTAAAAGGTGTGTCAATTTTATGAACACTTGAATGGAGTGCACCCTACTCTAAGGGGACTTCAATGTACTATTGGAGTGCATCCTATTGTAAGGGGACTCTGATGTATTGCTAGAGTGCACCCAAATTTTTGGGGACTCATTTTTTATTTGATTGGGGCCTATGTTGGGTCATATAGTAAAAGAAATTCATTTTTTGTCAATTCATATCGAGGTTGCATTTATTTGGAACTATGAAAGAATTGATGTTTGATGTCAAAATAAAACTTGTAAGTGTGGATCAGAGAATTCATGGACTTTAAATATGTGAGAGGGATCTTTTTCTTGGGCACAAATGTTTGCTTCAAGAATTTTGTCATTACATACTTTATGTGAAAGAGTTTTAGAACCTAAAAGACTTTGAAAACAAAACTATGGAATCTAAGTGCATGTATTCTTGAATGGCTTGAAAGTTGATGTATACATGCATGTCGCCTTGATGAAGATTTAGATCTGACAAGATGGAAAAGATATAATTCTTGGACGTTACCTTTGTCAATTTGGTAATAACATATTTAACTTTCTTTTAATATGGGTGGAAAATATATTATTATGTGCATTTGGAACCTAATTGCTTGACCTTCAAACCAAGATTCCTATGTTATTTTTTCATATACTTTTTTGTACTGAATTAAGATTGTGGATGCAAGGTCCACCACTTGTTCAAGCTAGATCTAAGAAAGTATATATACTGAGTCTTCAAACTAGTAAACCAAGGGAAGAGAGAAGCAGGGTCCATCACTTGTCCAAGCTCATCTCTAGACAACATAGAGAGATGTTATGTCTACTAATTGTCCAATATAGTCATGGAGAAATGATAGAAGGTTGATCCACTTGTCCAACCTATCATCTCTAGTAAAATGGGAGGTTTGGCCTTAAGATTCACCATGTAACCAACATATACTTCATTGTATTATGAAGAGTAGAAAAGAAAAGCTCCACCACTTGTCTAAGGTAGTTCCAAAATCAACATGGAGAGAAGAAAGCTTCACCATTTGTCCAAGATAGGTTCCATTAAAACATGGAAAACCTCATATATGTTGTACATGGAAGCTTTTTTCCAAGGTCCACCACTTGTCCAAGCTAGGATCCATTAAAACATGGATAGAAACAAGACTCCACAACTCGTCCAACCTTTACAGCTGCGAAGTGTACCGGTTGTCTAAACTAGGCATGGGAAAATAATAGAAGGTCCACCACTTATCCAATATATTATCTCTAATAGCATGGGAGGTTTGGTCTCAAGATTTAGGAATTGGCTGACCTGTATTTCATTGTATTATGATGAATTTGGTTTTAAAGTCAACTACTTATCCAAGCTATAAGTTTATATCTTGAATGGTATTCCTTCCCATCACTTAGAAAACCAATGATATGTTGTACATGGGAGGGTTTGTTACAAGGTCCACCACTTGTCCAAGCTAGTTTCATTGAAACATGGATGAAGACAAGCTCCACCATTTGTTAAATCTAGACTCCATTGAAATCTAGAAAATCCATTCTATGTTGTACATGGGGTTTTTGTTTTAAGGTCCAACACTTGTCCAAGCTAAGATCCATTGAAACATGGAGTAGAGAAACACTCCACCACTTGTCCAAGCTAGGCAACATTGATAGTAGTTGGTTTATTTTGAAGATCCACCACGTGTCTAAGCTAACTCTATTGAAACATAGAGAGAAGCAAAGGTCCACCAACTATTCAAGCTAGGCTCCATTGAAACATGGACAGAAGCAAGCTCCACCATTTCTCCAAGATAGACTCCATTGAAACATGGAGAGAATCAAAGGTCCACCATTTCTCCAAGCCAAGATCTAGTTGTCCAACCTATAAGGTTATATCTTAAATGGTAATCTTTCTAATTACTTGGAATACCCATGATATGTTTTACATGGGGGTTTTGTTCCAAGATCACCACTTGTCCAAGCTAACTCTATTGAAACATAGAGAGAAGCAAAGGTCCACCACTTGTCCAAGCTAGTCTCCATTGAAACAAGGAGAGAAGCAAGCTCCATCATTTCTCCAAGATAGGCTATCATGGATAAGTGCACCTTGAAACCAACCTTCCTATGAGGCAATAGAGCATATGCTACATATTTTATGTATGCCCCATGCCTGAAATTAAGAAGTTATAGATTAGAAGTGGACCTTGCTTAAATGTCACATGCAATAAATTAAGGAAAAATAGTCAAGTGGATTGTATTCCTCAATGGATCCTTGCTTTCACAAGTTGTGAACCTTGAGTCACTTTTACATGAACTTGGACAAGTGGTGGACCTAGAAACCAAGCTCTCCATGTTGAGATAAGTTGTAGGTAGGACAGTAGAACATAGACAATGATAATGGATGCAATATACTCCTCTCCTAATAATCCAATTGATTGAAACCATGATATTTTAGTTTTTTTCATTGTGTATTGTATGTGCATAAAGTGGAATGAGACCTTAAGAAAACTCAAATTTTTGACAAAATCTCTATATTTTATACATGATATATTGAAAGTTGTCCAACCTGGGAATTGGGATTTTCTCACTTTACCTAATATGGTCTTTTTGATTTTCCTGGCAAATGTCTCATTATATGTGTATGGCCTTTGTCTACTTGGTTTCGCATCATCTCTCATGGGTATGGTATGTTGAAAGATTTCTGGATCAACACCCTTGAGATCCTTGTAAGACCAAGCAAAGATATATTGATATTCTTTTAGTAAGCTTAGTAAAATCTCTTCTTCATCTTCTGTTAGGTCATTTGCAATGTAGGCAGGCCTAGGTTCTTCCCTTGGTTCAACCAAGTATATCTTTTTCACATTCTCGACCCCTTAGTAGGACTCACCTTGTATTTTTAATTCCCTAACAGGTTGTAATGGGATGGAACACTCATTACATCCTTACCATCCTCTTCTGTGGTTTCCATTTCGGTCGTATATATCTCCTTTAGATATTTTCTCAACTCTTGATATTTCTTTTTCCGCTCAACTCGTGTCATGGTTGGCTCCTTTTCCTCTTTGTTTGGCTTTGCTTGAGTATCCTTCTTTGTTTTTATCGATGTTTTTGACATTCATATTTTGGTTTGAAGGATATCTGCCAGTGATTTTGTCCTTGATACAATCATGTGCATCTATCTGCATCAGGAATTGTGTTCTGTTGGAGACTGATGGCATAGGTCTTGTTTTCATGTTTTTGGTGTTTCTTTTTCGTCTATATCATTTTTGTCTTCTTGATTTCTGGTTAGGAAAGTCAAAAAACTTTTCCTCCCCTCCTTTCAAGCGTAGGTTAGCTCTCACATGTTCTTTTTCCAACCCCGAATCTTCTGAGGTATTTGAGTATTCATCTAACTCATCTGTTGCATCATAGTAGAGGTTTGAAAAGAAGTTTTGAGCTTTAATCAAGTCCTTGGGTTCCTCACTTTCATCTTCAATGATGAGGGTTGAAATCATTTGGATGGAAATTATATCATAGCCATCCTCATTGAAAAATTGAGTAGGCACCGATGTATTCACACATACATCCATTGTCGCTAAAATTTGAGTCCACTCAAAGGCATCAAACATATTCTCTGGAAAGGGTTCAGGTACATAGGCTTCGTCTATGCAATCCCTTTCTAAGGCACATTCTTCTATTTTTAAGCTCTTGTTTTCTGAAGCTCCACATCCAAATAGGAGTGTCTTTGTTTAACCAAGATGGAAGCTTAGTTTCAACCGAAGAGACTGAATCAAAATCTTGTATGGGTGTTTTCAGGACATCTCTATAAGTGTGATCTTTTAGATTCACCCTTGTTATAGATCCCACCTGCTTCATGTACAGATAGTTGTTTCCCCAATCTTGGATGAGTTGTAGCTGTCGCATGAAAGGTCTTCCCAATATGATTTCGTAATTAAGTTTTTTTCCCAAAGTTTACTATGGAAAATGTATGTTGATATTCAATCCCACAGGAATTAACTATCACTTTTTCAAGAATCCCTAATGGTTGTTCAATGTGTCCGTCAGCCAATTGCAATTTCATTCGAGTTTGTCTAATGGCTAGTTGTCCCCAGGATTCCCATACTGCTTTCGTGGCTATGGCTATGCCTGATCCACTATCCAGTATTGCCATGGTTTCAATGTCATTATATTTCAGTGGAAGGGTTGTATTTCCTTCTTCCCCTTCGTAATATTCTCCAACTTTGTTCATTGGAATAGATCGAATCTCTTTGTTATCCATTTCGTGTTTCAATATTTCTAATTTTTTTAGGATGAGCCCTGTTATCCCCACCTTCTCTAGGGTTTTTTGTAGGCCATTCCATAAATATGGTCTAATTTTTAATAATTCGCCCAAATTGGATGGGTGTAGATATGATTGAATGAATGTTGTCTACTTCTAGGGTCTGTGTAGCTCTTTTTACTTGAGTGGTCTTACACACTATGTATTCATCTTCGTTATCTCCCAAGTAAGAGGGTAATGTTTTCAAGGTCAATGGTTTCGACATTCCTGAAGCTTCAGATCCGCAATTCCCATGCAAGGATTCTACATCCACATCCATATCAGGAGGTAGGTTGTCTAACCAAACTTCCTCTATAGGAGCCGACTTCAGAGTTAGGCTCCCATCATTGATCCCTCTAAATTTTTCCCATAAATGTCCTGGCTAGTCTTCCTCTACGAATGGAATTCCGTCTAAGGCATCTTCGTTGTCCAACACTATAAGTTTTGGTTCTTTTGTTTCAACGTGGGGTTATGCCACCACTTTGGATTTTTGTTTAGTGTCTCTTACCACAAGGTCTTCAGGTTTTGCGATACTTTCAAGCTTGGGTTTTTGTTTTCCCAGCATCTCATGCGTGATTCGTACCAAATTTTGATAAGCTTCAAGCTTAGCTGCTTCCATGTCTAGAGAACGATAGTTTTCCATTCGTTTTTGATGTTTTGGCCTGCTTTAAGTCCCGCTTAATAAGTTTGCAAGGCTACATTAATAGGCTCAAAAAATTTATCAACCAAAATTAATCCTCCAAATTTCACGGTTGTTTCTTTGATTTCGCTTCCAGTTTCTTTCACCTTTTCCTGGAATAGCTTTTTTTCTTTCTCCTCGATTTGAGCCCGTTGTTTTTGTTTTCTCATCTCATATCTTTTGCTTCTGCTTCTTTTGATCCTTTGAGAGGAATTTTTTGTATTTTCTGAATCATCAGAAGAGTTATGTTTCTTTTTCTTAGCCTGAGCTCTAGTGATTACCTTGATTGGAACAATTGGTTCACTCTCAGATGAGCTACTAGGTATCACTTGGACTATGTTTACTATTGTTTTACCCTTGTTTAAAGGATTTTTAGGACAATCTTCTGGGAAGTGTCCTCCCTTTTTGCAACATTGGATTCAATAATCTTTAATTGGCTTGAGGTTTTTTTTAGGCTCTGGACATTTATTTTTCCAATGATCATCTGCACCACAGTTACGGCAGTTTCCTATTCTTGGCTTAATCATGGGTCTTACCATGGGAGGTCTGACACCTTGATTAGCTACATAATACATTGGTGCGAGCTCTGGTGGAGCATAAGTCACAGGTTTCTCCATTGGTGGCGGATGTGAATTATACCAATTTTCCTCTACCATTATTGTAGATGAACTAGGCTCATCATAGGGTGTAACAGGCACAAGTGCTTGTTCCTCTATGACTCCTTCAAAATGCATGTACTTTATAGGCACTGCATTATGTCCTGGAGATGGAGGTTGTTGACCCAACACGGGTTGAGGTCTTTCCATACCCATCGTTGGTCTTTGAGCTTGGAACATATTAGGATGATATATGTGCATGGGTTGTCCTTGTGGCCTCATAGGCACATATGGAACATTCCCATCATACTTTGGTCGGAAGTAGCACTCATGGGTCGCATGGTTGGTCCATTTACCCTCGATTGCACACCATTTTTGTTGTCTAATTGGTTGTCCTTGTTGAGGTATCCCTTGTTCTGGTCCTCCCATAGGTGCTTTTTGCATGTTGTTCATCATCTCATTCATCCTTTTGAGCATATCTTCTATGGCTAAAAGCGGTGCTGTAGCAGATGTTCCCACTTGTGCTAGTTTAGTGGATGCTATTTTCTCATTTTTGTTATCCTTAGGGACATCTTCTTCGTTCAAAATATCACAATTGTCTCCTAAGTCAATAGCATATGACGCACACTCTTCTAGGGTTGTATGATTCTTGCTATAGAGTATAGCATGAAGTTCTTTGTTTAGCAGTCCCTCTAGAAACAAAGATACGAGTCATTCTTCTGCAGGTATCTCTAGCCCTGGGCATCTGGCAATGTATTGTTTCATTCCAATTGCACAATCCCTAACAGACTCACCATGTTTCTGTTTAAAGCTATAGATTTGAGCTACCGTATTATGTTTGATCCCCGTTTTAGAACAAGCAGCTAGAAATCCTTGAGCTAATGTGTTTAAGTCCATGATTGACCTTGGTGAAATGTTTTGGAACCATGTCAATGCTTTTCCTTCTAATTTCATTCCAAACCCCTCAAATTGAGTATGGAAATCGAATATACTCTCTGCTCTTACCACTTGCTAAAATATTGCTAAGTGGTCATCTGGACCCCCTGGTCCACTGTATTTTCTGACCCATTTCTGAAAATCAGTTGGTCTGATGTGTCTATTTGGTTCAACTCTCAATCTCCTGGTAGTTGGTCCTGTTCCAAGTCCTTCAAACCAGTCTATCGGAAATAGCGACTCATGTAGGCCTTAATGTTACCGGGTTTTCTACGTGATGAGGTGGTTTTTAGTTTCTTAACATTACTCTCAGATGATCTCTCACGGTGTTCATCTCTTAGAATTGTTTTTGGTCCTTGACCCAATATCCAATCCCTTATGGAATACCCTTGATATTTGGTTTGGTCTACCTCCTCAGGAGTCCTCATAACAAAGTTGTTGTTATAAAAATCCCTAAACAGGTAGATTGTTAGGTCTGTTGATCCCTTATCATTGATCTTGAAGATATAGATTATCTTCATGGACGTTAGTTGTCTTGATTTGGCATGCAAAGTCCACAAAAGATCTTTTACATTTCTATCCTCCCAAGAATAGACTCCGATCCTAAGATTATCCGTACTAAGCCATTTCAAAGGCTTTAAATCTACTTGATTGTATCCCACGAATTCTATAGTTGGTGGTCCTTTTTTGCTGACATATCTGGGATTATGGTGTCTACTTCTAACCCCCATTTGTCTATCACGTCAGGGTTTTCTTGTAAATACTGAGTTCCGTTTCTGTCCATGTATATTTTTTCCTTGTTTGTTTGCCCTAGTCTCTTCTTCAAACTCAAGACCATGGTCATCAATGTGAATAGCATACTCTTTGTTAGGATCCAGGTAAACCTGAGCTCCATGGCGATTAGTCTTATAAAATGAGAGTATATGCTTATAGTGCATTGTTGTTTCGATTTCCGAGTGAGTCGAATAGGAAGACATTTCAGATGTTAAATCTGAAAAAGTGTCTGAGACTTCTTCAAGAATAGTGTGCAAGGAATTGCTTTGATTCATGCTTTCTTCGGTGGATACTCTACTGGAGGTTTCTCTGAATATGCCTTGATTTCCTAGTACACGACCAGATCTAAGGTTCATAAAGACTTGCGAAGCCCTGAATAGAGTACTTACCTTTTGTTAGGAAATAATACATAGCTAAATAGATATTTGAGTAGATTACTTAATGGAGAGAGATAGATTTCACACACAAGAGATTATAGAGTAGAGAGAGAGAGAGAGAGAGAGTACACACGATATACGTGGTTCACCCAATGTGGGCTACATCCACGGGAAAGCAGTCACTCAATGGCTTTAGTACTTCAAAGCAAGAAGTATTTTACAAAGGGATTATACCCTTAATGGAGCTCCCGCTTTGCTTCACTCTCACCACCTCACACTCACCTTGTTGCATCAACTTCACACTAT
This sequence comes from Adiantum capillus-veneris, assembly GCF_014529385.1. Taxonomy (NCBI): domain Eukaryota; kingdom Viridiplantae; phylum Streptophyta; class Polypodiopsida; order Polypodiales; family Pteridaceae; genus Adiantum; species Adiantum capillus-veneris. The sequence continues at coordinate 129,667,445 of NC_140950.1, read as the reverse complement.
GAAATGTGTGTAGAAATGGCCTCCTTTTATAGGCCAAAAGGGCTGCCCTCTCTTATGAGAGGCAGCCATGTGTAGCCGCCCTTGTGGGAATAAGTCCAAATTGGACCCTCCAATCCGCCCATGTGTGGCCGCCCTTGAGAAGACAAGTCCGCTTTTGAATTCGGCCACCGGCCATTGACTTCCGACCACCGGCCGCCGTCCGGCCATAATATTCCGACGAGGGATAAAAAAATGTCTTGGGGGCCTCCGTCCCTGAGGCCCCTAAAGTTACCCCTGATTCTTGCCCGTGAAAATTTTGGTTTCCGGTGAGTGATTTTGCTTCACGCACGATGGCTTATCCTCATAATGGGGGCCTTACAAATGTGCACTTTTACCACAGAAAATTACAAGGGTAAATCAGGCTCCATACTTAACAATCTCCCACTTGGAGACTAATCTCCAAACCAAACCTGACTGCTTTCCATCCTGGCTTCTTATCCTTGAATGCCGATTGAAGATGAGAAAAAGCTCAACTTCTCCTTGTTGACCACCTTTGCAAACATGTCTGCAGGATTTTCACTTTTATGCACCTTTCCTATCTTTAGCTGTCCCTCTTCCAAAAGAGTGCGTATGAATTGATATCTCACCTCAATGTGCTTTGTCCTTGAATGAAAGGTTGAGTTCTTCGCAAGATGGATAGCACTTTGGCTATCATTGTACAAGACACAATTGTCTTGTTTGAATCCAAGCTCTTCTAAGAATCTGTGAAGCCACAGAATTTCTTTGCTTGCCTCCGTCATTGCTACATACTCTGCTTCCGTGGTAGAAAGTGAAAACACTTTCTACAGCTTTGAAGCCCAGCTTATTGTTGTGCCTCCAACCGTGAACACATAGCCAATATTGATCCTTCGAGTATCTTTGTCACCAGCCATATCTGCATCAGCATACCCTTCTAGAAAAATATCAGTTCCTCCAAAATACAAAGCATTTGTTGTTGTCCCTTTTAGATACCTAAGTATTCACTTCACAGCTTGCCAATGCTCTTTACCTGGGTTGTCCATGAACCTACTCACACCTCCCACTGCATGTGCAATGTCTGGCCTTGTCCAGACCATAGCATACATTAGATAACCTACCGCTGCAACATATGGAACTTTAGACATATAGGCTATCTCCTCTTGTGTCTTTGGACACATATCCTTCGTTAGTTTAAAGTGACCAGCCAAAGGTGTAGAAACTGGTTTTGCATTTTGCATTGCAAACCTTTCTAGTACCTTCTTGATGTAATCTTCTTGAGATAGCTTTATTGTCTTCTTCGTCCTATCCCTTGATATTTTCATACCAAGTATCTTCTTTCCAGCACCTAAATATTTCATTGAAAAAGATTTAGATAGCTCCTCTTTTAGGTCTTTGATGTCCTGCATGTTAGCACTTGCAATCAACATGTCATCAACATATAACATTAGGATGATGAATTTCCCATCTCCCAAATTCTTTGTGTAGATGCAGTGATCCAACATCCATCGATCAAACTTCAAGTACCATTGTCTCGATGCTTGATTTAAACCATACAATCTCTTCTTTAATCTGCAAACCATTTTCTCATTACCTTTTACTTGATACCCCTTTGGTTGAAGCATGTAGATTTCCTCCTCTAAGTCACCGTGAGGGAATGCCGTTGGTGAGCGGGATGAAAACACACACAGCACCTCTATAATGACCCGACACACACTCTTGGAATGATACACACACACACACTATGGGGCACCACTCGGCTTACACAATCCACCTGGCCGAGACAGGGAACACACCAATGGAGTGAGAGGAGAGAGACTATCCACTTGCCCACTCCACACACACACACACACACACCCAAAAAACTCAGCTCAAAAGAGGATAATTTTAGATACAATTGAGCTTGGGCCAACACCAATGGGGCAAATAGCTCACACAATATGGGTAAAATAAGCCAGATACAATCACAAACTAGAGCAGAAACTTCGCTCATAGGAGAAACTTACACAGCAAAAACAGCAGAAAAAGAGCAAGGAATTTGGCAAAATGTACAGCGCCATCGCGTCCGGAACAGCCCAAAACCCCAGTCTACAATGTCAAAGTGCTCAAATCCGACCTCGGATGAGCAGCTTACGGCCAAAACAGGCTCCAAAAGCCCCAAAAACACACCTGCGGCTGTTCCTCCTCTCTTCTCCACGTTTTTTCTGGTCTTCTCTCTGTTTTTTCAGTTCCCACACTTAGCTTTATTAGTTGGGCACCCTTGGCCTTTTAGATGACCTCAAACGGACCCCGAACAGGCCAAAAACTGACCTCGCAGTGCATAGTTGTCACCTTTTTAACAAAAGGTCTTGATTATGATGAGACATTTAGTCCAGTTGCAAAGATGACAACATCAGATTGGTGATAGCAATGGCAAGTATGTTTGGTTGGAAGTTACCGCAAATGGATGTGGATAATGCATTCTTAAATGGTGACTTGGAAGAAGAAGTTTATATGATACAGCGAGAGGGTTATCAACATCTAGAGTTTCCATATTATGTGTTTAAGTTGAAGAAATCATTGTATGGTTTGAAGCAAGCATCTAGAGCTTGGTGTGAAAAGATAACCAGATTCTTGAAGAAGATTGGATTTAAACAGTCTACTGCTGATCAGTCATTATTTTTGAAGCATGTTGATGGAGATATCGTCGTTATTGTTATCTATGTTGATGACTTGATTCTCATTGGAAGTCATGATGAACAAATTTTGCATGTCAAGAAGAGTTTGTTGAGAGAATTCAACATGAAGGACCTTGGTGAGTTGAGATATTTCTTGGGAATTGAAATTATCAGTACATTATCAGGAATTTGGATGATACAAAGACAATACGCGTTGGATATGCTTGAGAAGTATGGAATGACAACGTGAAAACCGGTTGATACACCTCTTGAATCAAAATGTGAAGTTGTTTGATGATGGACATTACATTGAGGATGTCACTATGTACCGCAAGATGGTTGGAAGCCTTGTTTAATTGACAATAACAAGACTAGATTTGAGTTATGCAGTCGGTGTTGTGAGTCAATTCATGAAAAAGCCATGTAAAAGTCATCTTGATGCAGTGAGACGGATTATGAGATATGTGATATCCACTATCAGTTATGGAATGTTTTATGAAAAGAATGGGAAGCTTTGTCTTTATGGTTACAAAGATGCAGATTGGGCAGGAGATTTTATGGATAGAAGATCTACAAGTGGTTATGCATTTTCCATTGGCAATGGTATGATAAGTTGGAGTAGCAAGAAGCAATCAACTGTAGCATTATCAAGTACAAAAGCTGAATATCGTGGAGCAAATTTGGCAGCATGTGAAGAGTCATGGTTGAGAGTACTTATGGTAGACTTTGGTTTTGACTATCTTGACATTGTCATTATATTTTGTGACAATATTAGCAGCATCATGTTGGCAAAGAATCCAGTCTACCATGCTCGCACTAAACACATTGAGGTACATTATCACTTCATTAGAGAAAAAGTTTTGGCAAATGAGATTGATTTGGTGTATGTGAAGACAAATGATCAAGTTGCGGATATATTCACAAAAGCTCTTGGAAAGGAGAAGTTTTTCTACTTTCGTGAAGCATTGGGAATCCATCATATGCAAGCTCACTCTAAGCTTGAGGGGGAGTGTTAAAGAATATGATGTTAAAGAATATGTCCATTCTACTATGGGCGGCTGGACACTGACTATACTATGTTGTAAATATACTTTGGATTATAGTTCAAAGAGAAGAAGAGGAGAGCAGCACGTTGAATGGCTGCTTCTGGCAAGGTAACGATTGTGTGTGTGTGTGTCTTGATGTGTGTTAGTGTGTGTGTGCGTAGTCTTCTTTCCTACCTTCTCCATCACCTGCGCACTCTACAAACCCCACCATAACCAGTGTTCAAGGTTGAGAATCTAAATTATACATGAGGGGACTAAATTAGTCGGAAACATGCTTTAACTTATGATAAGAAAACTCCAAGTAGAGAAATAAATGCTTACTACTTGGATTGCTTGGTGCTAATGTACGCACAATGTGTATCCTTGAGCACAAGATTACACTTTGAAATCTGCCTATCCTCCTTGGATATGTAATCTACCTATTCTCCTTGGATAATGGATAGTACTGAGGTGTTTCCCCCCACGGTTTATAGACAGTCTTCCCAAATGACTAGTAAACGGGGAGCATCATATCATACAGCATTGCTGAGCAAACAACAATGTCCTGAATAACCATCTTGGTTAACATGAAAAATTCACAAGCACCCAAACGGAGCCATGACCTCTATTGGTGATTGGTAGACCCAAAAGTAAGCGCATAGAGATACTGCACATAGAGTGCAAAGTGCTTCATAAGCAACTAATTTGATGAATATACATGTCGCTCCAAACCAGCCTTTGCTAAACACCAAGGCCCATAACACCTAGTGTGCATGCATTTAGCAAAAACAGATAGGAACCTATATATTCATGACTATCCTTGCCAAGACGTATGGAGAATGTGATGCGCCTAGCACACATTAAAGAGGAACATAAATAGTTCTTAATTCAAGAAACTAAATACTTGCAGTTGCAATCATTTTCAAGCCTTGTTGAAACATCTGAACCATAATAGAAGGTGAAACAGTAATCACTTCTAGGTACAAACAATGAAACCTTTTCATTAGAAACTCATAGCCTCGCTATATGTATAAAAAACCATCTGTAATGTTGTTTAGCTGCATTTGTACCATAGAAAGTCATTCTAAGGATTTGACAATTTCTGGCCACCAAAATTGCTCTTGATATGTCGTGCTGAAAATGGTCTAGAAAACAGATTTGACCAACACCGAGCAACTTTGTCGTGACACATACTTGAAATAGTGGTGCCAGTGTCTGTCCTAGAGACTCATATTCTCCACATGTGGAATATATATCATGTAAGGGTGTCTGGAAAAAGAACATCCTCTAAGTACAAGATGTACTTGTGCGTGGAGGTAACTACAAACACTCTACGACGGGAGTGAGAGGGACCCTCATTAGCCTTGCTCCGCACTAGCTAGACTAAACTCCTTGAGTTCATAGACCATGTTGCATCCCATGTGACAACATGTGCCAAATAAACCCTACAAGTGGGTCTATAACTGCATAATGCAAAAAAGATATTTTGGACAAAACAACCCAAAATTCTTGGCTCTTTCATAACCTTGTCATTTCTTGGAAGAGCAAACATAGTGTATGCAAACACGTACCTGTAGGTTAAACATAATGTTCACTTATCCGGAGTGAAGAGCACTTGCCCAATACTCCCGCCTACAAAGGCTTAGGAACATGAAGTGCAATGCAAGTAATATTGCACAAGTAACCTTGGGTGTTGCTTTTGCAATCTAAACCCCATGGTTAAACTTTGTAGAAAAACTGCTCTACTAGCATCCAGCCCTTGGCCTATGTCTATGAGCCCCCTTGGGTTGGCCCATGGTAGTACATTCTGTTGGAAGTGGAAACTTTTCCACTACCCCTTGACTGTTTGTGGACTTATTTCCTTGAAAATGCAAGTGTCGAGATTCAATTATGATGGAATCTCCATCCTGGCGTTCCACCCTGGCTCGCTTCGCATCGGGTTCACCAAGAATGTCGGGGGATAATTGTGCGAAAGGTGAGTTGGGAAAGCACCGGGCCCCTGGCTGTGAGAGGTGCGGGGAAAGAGGTACAGCAGGCACAATTAACGACAACAGTGTTAAAAAAAAATAGTTCGCCTAATTCTAGTTAATCAATAGAATCCATGATTAATCAATCACTAATGGAGGCTTAATGCTCCTTACAAGATGAAACCCGGCTTAATCCAGGTGCTAAACAAGAAAAGTGATAATGACTTGTGCTCCCTCCTGTTGCTTCGAGGTCGAGAGAGAGAGAGATATCTTGATCATCTCTTCAGCTAAGGCTTTGGGAGGTTTTTGCATAAGATTATTACGGGCTATGGATGGTTTGCTTACCGATACGAATGGCTAATGAGGTTTAGAAGCTCGGCTTGGATTAAGGATAATAAGAATTTAGGCTTAAGCTTGTTTAGTGAAGGTGAGGCTTGGCTTAGAGAGCTTAGAGAGGCTTAGCTTATGGGATTAGAGAGGTTCGGCTTATGAGCTTGGGCTTAGAGTAGGTTTAGGATGGCTTATGAGGTTAAGATGAGGATTCGAATGCCTAAAAAAAATTAACTTTGGTAATCCAGGCTTGATTGCCTTCCTTGAGTAAGAGGGCTTTGTCTTCTTCTCGTGGGGAAAGAGAGTTCCAAGAAGATGATGAGGAGAGACCAAAATAACCACACAATTTCCCTTTTGTAGGTTGCATGCCCCCTTTGCTATATTTGGCCTACCCATTAACGACATCGCTAATGGGTAGCCACCCTTATGACGTGGCAGCCGAAACTTGACCTTCACGAAATCTCGCGGGAGCAGGGCCAAAATTGAGCGCCTAGGCAAGCTGAGGATTTTTCGTCTTTGCAGCGCCCTCAACCACGGCTCGTACAGCCCGGTGCGAGTGTACTTTGCCCTCCCTCGCTGCCTGCTCGTCGCCTTGGCCTTCATGCCATGCTCATCTTCTCTTCACATTAGGTTTCTTTTTTAAAACCCTTAATTTATGAAACGGGCGGCCCTTAAGTTGGTGGGCGGACTTATAAATTTGCCTTGGGTGGCCCTTAAGTTGGTGGGCGGACTTATTCTTTGGCCTTAGGCAGCATTCAAGCTTGTAAGGGTGCCATAATTGGTGCACATTTTGGCCGAGGCAAGGTACCACATTCGGGCATACATATCGATTAAAGCATTGCCATCATCAACATCTTTCTTCAGCCGCCCTCGATTGAAATCATCAACGAGATTTTTGTTGCCCAGTTCAGTGTTGCAAACCTTGCCACAAGCCATTAAGATGCAAGTTTAGGTGATTACCTTTGACAAAAGACTCTCGACTCCGTATCTGCTTAAGCCATAGCCGTGTTGGGGATTTCTTGCTATAAGCAAACTCCAATAAATAATATTCTTGTTAGACACAACGTATCAACCAAAGAATTATTGTTGCATGACGTCCCGAAACTTGGTCGATGTCAAAAATTACCAGATGGCACTCCGGTCGAGTGGACTAGATTGGTATGATACCGACCCCCGGTGAATCTTTAATGACCAATATCTTGGCGACCGCGACTCCGATCACTGATCTGAAAAGACCGACGCGCTTCTCAAAGTGAGCACTTCAGGCCCGTACATTCATTTCAATTCTGTCACCTTAGCTACATTTTCCCAATCCGATACGGATCTGCAATCGACTTGAATTTTAAACTGCCATAACGTCTTCACCATAGCTCCAATTGACCAGCTATAAAGACAGGCCAGTAGAGCACATCCAGTACTTTAACTTTGGTTAATAAAATCCCATCTATGACCACTTCAAGAATACTCAATGTTTAGCATTACCAAGACATCTTTTAGTCCTTAGAGCCACATATGGCACAATTTTAGCTTATAAATTGGCTTGTTAGCAAGCCCTTATAACTGCTGATTAACCGTGCAGGATTCAAATACTCTTGATCGGCATTCCTTTGCTCATTTTCTTGTCATGGGACTGGAGCGGCACGACACCGTAGCTCTGTTTGATGAGCCATCTGGACCTACTCCTTCATCACTTCAAGCTCTACATTCCTGCACCCAAAGAGTGCATCTTGCACCTCCTTCACCTGCTACCCAAATAAGACCCTTATGGAGACTTCCTTGGCCTATAAACTGCTCCAACCTTTTTCCAAGCTTCTGCTAGCATGTACATATGTGCCCATGCCATGTTCTAGGGTCAACACACTTTGATTTTACCAACGGCACCAAGGAAGGACCTCGCCGCCCGCCAAGAAGCATGAATCATATCCCTTGAGGCGTGTTCAAGAAATCATCGGGGAGAATGAAAGACTCAAAGAACTTCTACGCAAGCTTGAAGATGTGAAGGAAGTAGAGAGCCAAGGTCTACTTGTGAAAGCCCACGAGGCCAAAAATGCTTTTTCTGAAACTATCAAAGCAGCCTAGGAAGAATTCCAGGAAGCAACTCATAAAAATATTGACAACAAAGTTCAAGTAGCCTTACAAGAAAATCGGCTACAAGAATCTGTTAGCCTCAAGGTCTGGATTGTAGGACTCCCCTCACCATGGTGCACAGACAAAGACACTCTTGAAGATGCAATCGCCAAGCTCAATGACATTCTCTAACTAGTAAATATCAAGCTAGAAACCGTCTCATGGATCAGTGACACAATAAAAAGATGCCACCCCACCATTGTATCCTTACTCTCAAGGACAAAGAAGAGCAATGGAAGCTACTATGCCAGCCTCATCTCCCAAAGGGAACAAAGCTCTGGAATGGCAAAGAATTGACACCGAACCAACTCAAGATCAAAGCAAGTGAACTCAAGAAGATGCACGAAGCTCCCAAACAAGGTAAATGGGTAGTCTATCGAGGTGGTAAAGCCTTCATCTAGGAGTTTCGAACTACTAAACTGGCTCCCTTCTCACCTAGGCCTTCCTAGGTTTCATCCTCCTTTTTCTTTTCCATTACCCTCTTGATGGACCATCAGTCCTTAACTAATATGTATCCATGATTCACTTGAAAGTAGGCATTGTAATGTTATTTTTTTCAATCCCATAGGTCATATTTGACGTCCATGGACGAGAATTCAATCTCTCTCTCTCTCTCTCTCTTGATGTACGTGCAAAGATGGTCCTCTGTGCGTGTGTGGCTCAACAAAAGACACCCAGCCGGCCCGATCAAGGCCCTCTATATATTAATTTGTAGGATCGTCTGGATTTAGGGTTTTCCCAACGGGCCCGTAGGGAAAACACAAAAGCCCTGCGAGGTTTTTGTGGGTTTCTAGGGCACTCTGAACCGGCTTGTTTGGGATCATGTTAATTATGTAAATATGTCAACAAGACCTTGTGATCACATACAATTCTTGGTAATTGCATAGATATTAAATCCGTGGTGACAAAATTGGTTGCAGTGTACCTTATCATCACGACTGCCCATAAAGCAAGCCCAATCACCACATAAAGGCTAGGACACAAAGGGCTGCCGCCCACTTAAAAAAGGGAATTTTCATGTGGAAAGGAGGAAAAGGGAAGGGGCATGGTGGGTAGATGGCGAGTGGAGGCACAGGGAGAGGAAGGGAGGCTCGTTCTGGTGGAATCAAGCATCAGATGAGGGCGCCACAAAGGCAAAAGATGACGAGTCATCCAAGGCAATCCTGTTGGACACCATGGATGTTGTGATTTTTGTGTTGATTTGAGGCCGGACCTACCATGTCATTGGCCTTGTTCTCATGCCACATCAATGAGATGGCGGCGCCACTGCTTAGGGAGAAAAAGGGGCTATTTTGAGAGGAAATAAGTGGGAAGGTCTATTGCACGAGATCAATGAGAGGACAAGACGAGAGATGGGGGGAGACCAGGGTTTTTCTCTCTCCTGTCTCTCTCTCTCCCCCCCCAAAGTAAGGCATGCAAGGGAAAAGTAAGCATGTGATTAGGAAGGCAAGAAAGAATATGAACGAAGAAGAGGATTGAAGAAAAGGAGGAGTTCGAGTTCTTTTTTGGAAATTAGAGATAGGGAAGAAGAGTTAAACGTATTTTTGACAAGGGGAATCACACAGATATATCTTTTTCTCGGGGGTTCACTGTTCAATACCCCCTATATAACGTGTGTTCGGGGGGTATTATAAAAATCCCTCTTTTAACATGCCTTGATACCCTATCCAGGCATGTACATGTGATCGACTGCTAACATGCAAACCTGACTATTCACAATGTGTACACGTGCATCTGTTTAAAAACTTGAAACCACTTTGCGAATCTCCCAAATGCACATATTTACATCTTTTTGTACATATGACCATGCATATACACACTACTTTGTACACGCCAAAAGTGGTCTATCATCATTTCCCACCCTCTAGGTAGAGCATTTATGCTCAATGAAGAGACTATTTGCATCTCAATCAAGAGACTATTTGCATCCGGAACCACATCCCTATTTCTTCAATCTATAACCATTTATTCTATAGCGCAAACGTTCCCCTGAAAATTTTTCCAACTCATATGTGCCATTAGGAAATACATGCTTCACTCTGTATGGACCGGACCATTTGTCCCTCAACTTCTTTTGAAAAGTAAAATCCAAGCAAGAGTCATACTTCATCACCAGATCTCCCTCTTTAATCTCTTTCTTTGGCATCCTCTTATTCATTTTTTGCATCCTTGTCTCTGCTTGTTGAAGATAATAATCAATGGATTTCTCTCTATTCATTCACAACAACTCTAGAGAAAGAATTATTTCCCTCAGCTTTTCATTATGTGAACCTTGCATTCTGCACAACAACTTCAAGGTGTCCAATTGCATCTGTATGGGCATAAGAGCTTCCTTTCCATAAACCAGCTCATATGGTATAAACTATGTTGACACTCTACACGTAGTTCTATAAGCCCACAAACACTTTTCCAAGTCCAAGTCCCACTCTTCAGAATGCTCTCTAGGATACTTTGATAGCATCTTCACAATTTGACCATTGAAGTTTTCAACCAGCCCATTGCATTGTGGGTAGTAAGGAGAAGAATGCATATGCTAAATTTTCAATTTCTCCATGAGAACATCAACAATTTTTCCCCTAAATCCGGGTCCATGATAAAACATGATAACCATAAGATCTCCAAACCTATAACACACCTGTTTATACAAAAAAGAGGCCACCGGTCATGCTATTACATCTTTTACTACTCTTGTCTCCACCCATTTTGTCAAATAGTCCATAGCCACAAGGATATACCTTTTTCCATTGTTGGTTCTCCGCATTGGACCTACAATATCCACGCCCAATTTTGAAAATGCATCAAAAGACATTATAGCTTTTTGAGGCTCAGCCAAAAGCTTTCTATTTGCAAACACTTGGCATTCATTGCATGAATTGCACAAAAAATAAGCATCTCTCATCATAGAGGGCCAACAATAACTTGCTCTCAAAATACAAAAGACAACCTGATCCTTGCCTTGATGGCCTGTATCTTCATGGCAATGCTCCAAAATCAAGCCTATCTCTTCTTTGTAGGAGGGCACTTTTCTCAAAATTCTATCCTTGCAATAAAGCATGAGATCCTCACCTACCAATGTGTAGTTTCTTACTTTTGAAACTATTCTATTATGGTGAACGTTTGACATGACCTCTAGACATTTCCCTTTACCAAGAAATACTTCTACATCTTGCAATAATTCCCTTTCTGCATACAAGGCTTCCTTGACCTTTAAAAGAGCTACCAAGGCATCCAACTTATCCCTAGCCAGTGAGTAGCATTAAATGGTAACCTTGCATTTGAACTACATTTCTACTCAAATGTATACATTTTTTATCAAAGTTTTAACCTAGTGTTCATTATATCTTTCCGTAATAGCCTTTTTTCCATACAAACAACTTACCCTTCTTAGATCTTTATGCATTTACATCATATTTCTCTCTTCATGCTAAATGTAAATAGTAAACTTAATTCTACTCTCCTAGTTTTTTTACTGCATATTCTTTTAACTAATTACCTTTACTAATTTAAATAGCTATCTACATCCCATAATTTGTAAATAAATAATTTATGGGCACTTATCTTACCCATCTTGTCTCAAGGGTAGGGTTAACCTTGTAGGCCTTCCCTTCCCCACCACTATGTGACCCAACTCTTGGATTATTTACTTGTGTTGGTCAAAAAATCTTAAATATAATGTATATCCCCAATAAATCAAACTTTATTGGAGCCTAAGTCATTTGTTTAAGGTGGATTCTCTTTTCAAAAAGCATGGTACACCTTGGATGCATGCTAAAGGGCCCCCTACAAGGAGACTTGGTTCAAAAGGTGTTTTGGATGCATCTTGAATGCCTTAGCTCGCGGGTATACTTGCAAAACACTCCAAAATCATCTTAAAAACTTTGAGAAATTCAACTTTGCCTTTTACAGCACCCAATTCTGAGTTACAGGCTGAAAGCTATGGTGAAAACAAGGTGCTGCGGACACTGTTACTGCAGGTCAAAGTTACAATCAGGTAAACCACAAAGGTGAAAAGTTTTCTTGACTTCTTCAACATTCTAAAATACCAATGGGGAGTTAAAAACCACTTTCATGTGGAGGGGTCGGCTCAAGATGCTTCCAGTGACACAACAAACAGGATGGGGACACTCTGCAGGAGCCACTGGAGGGATATCATGGTGGGGCCCACATACATTATCAACCCTTATGGAGCCCCCACGACTTAAAAGGCTATTTTAAATGAAAAAATAAGTCCCTTATTTGCATAATTGAAGGAATGGTCAAAAGGGAACCTAACTATGGTTAATTACCTACCCTAGTCAAGTTTCACCTAACCCAAGGTCTTGTACAGCTATAAAAAGGCCCTTTGGCAAGCACAAAAATACACACACCTACTCCATTGCTTCAAATAAGCTCCTCTAAGGTTAGGGAATTCCTAATCTCTCTCTCCTCTTGTTTCCCTATCCATTTCCTAAGCTCGCTATCATAAGCGGCACCATAGAGAGAGCATCGATATGCTATTGCTACCATTCTCTTGCAAACATTTCTCTTACCATACTCATCCCTAAATAAGGATTGTAGATTCTATATGAGAGCAAGGATATCAAGTTCAATGATCTATCTCATGGTTTGATCAACAAATTGTTGCAATTGGGGTGTCGTCCTCACACTTTTGCTCTAAACGCATGTAAAATTGGTAAGCATATCTTTGCAGCTTCTCATATTTTGTGCTCATTGGGTTTCTTGTTTGTTGAGAAAGTTTTTGTGCACCATGGTGTCTATTTGCTTGGCTTCTCTCCTTATGTTGTGTGTAAGTAAGTCTTGGGGCTGCATAGATGGAGAAGAGATCTCTATGCATGCCGCCTTATGTGTGTAAGTAGTCTCTTCTTTTGGGAAAGGAAAGGAGTTGTCAAGTATTTGTGCATTATGGTGTTTTGAGTTTTGAGGTTTTGTGATTGCTTTTCTTAGAAGTATATGAGCACTAATATGGTGAAGGTAAATCTTTGCGTGTGAGTTTGTGCACTGTTCAAAGGGATTGCTTAAGGAGTGTGTGTTGAATGGTTGAAGGGCATTTTGTGTTGAAGCACATAAGGAAGGTGTGTGTGTGTGTGTGTGTGTGTCGTATATGGTTTGTTTTGGTTTCCTTATTTCTCCATAACAGAGGGTGCTGCCCCTAAGAAATATGCATGTGTAGGGTCTCACGGAGTGGTTGTCTGGGGGGAGCCTTGAGTTGAGCCCCATCTCAAAAAATCCGCTCTCACCAGCTCATCAGATTATTTATTCTTCTCACAAGGAACATGCTTAAACTGTATCTTTTCAAACTCATGCAAAAGCTTCTTGATTCCATAGAGCCACTTCTTCAAATTGTCTTTCTTAACATTCTACAAACCAAGCAACTGATTCATAACTAGCAACACATCCTCTTTTTCAATGACCCTCTTCAATCCAAACTCAACACACTGCTTCAACCCAAGGAAAGTCCTGAGATACTTGGCCACATTGTTACTTTCAGCTTCATCAAGATTGTAAGCTCTAGAAAATATTACATACCCTTTTAAGTTCTTAATGACTACCCCACCACTTGTCTTTTGAAGAACTTTCTCGCATGCACCATCAAACATCATTGTATATGCATCTGTAATATCTAACTCCTCTTCATGATCATCCTTGTCAACCCTTGGGTAAGATGGAAGCTCCCCTCCCTTGTGTACCACTATGTCCACCAAGTGAGCTTTAACAAAATGATCCACTTTAAACTCAAACTCATACTCCCGAAGCTCCAAAGTCCACTTTAAGATGCGCTTTCTAGGCTTCAAATGCTATACTACATCCAGCAAAAGGTTTGATGTGGTAAGAACATAAAACTTATGGGGCAATAGATAGGTTCTGAACGTGAGACAAGCAAGAACCAAGACAAAGACCCACTGTTCCATTTTTGTGTAGGAGAACTCACTTACGTTCTTCATCTTGCTTTCAAAATAGATTGGCTTTAAGTTCCTTCCCTGCTTTTGTAAGAGAACCGACCCAAAAGCTACTGACCCCACACTAATAGATACATAGAAAATAGATTGCAAGTCGAGAGGAATCACTTTTGGTAAAGCACACAATACCTCCTTGATACCATCAAAAGCCTATTGTATGTATTCATTCCACTCAAACCCTTGAACTCTTTGACTCAATTTCTGGAGAGTTTACACATACTGACATAGCATCCAAAAAAATGTGACAAGTACCTGCATTTATGCACAAATGATGCCAAATCCTTTGTGTTACTAGGCCAACCCATAAGCAACAAAGCCTTAAATTTCTTTGGGTCAGCTTCTATTCCATTTTGGGAAACCACATCCTAGAAAATGGACTCTAGCATGAGCAAACTTACACTTCTTTGGGTTGAGTTGCCCACCCTCTTGTTGAAGCCTTTCGGAACTCAAACTCAGATTCTCCAAATGTGTAACCTTGGAGCTATAACATCCAATGGCATCCATGAAACGTGAATAAACTTACCCAAGTAGGGACCAAACACTCTATTCATCCATCCTTGTAAGGTAGCATATGCATTAACCAGCCCAAAAGTCATTCTTTTGTAGGCAAAACAGCCCTAAGGAGTAATGAAGGTCATCTTCAATTGATCTTCAATCGCTATCAACATCTGAAAGTAGCCAGAAAATCCATCCATGATTGAGCAATGTTCATGATCTGAAACCTGATTGAGGATTTCATCTAGGAAGGGTAGTGGATAATGATTCCTTTTTGTGGCAGCATTTAAAGGTTTGAAATCAACACATATCCTAAATAGTTCGTTCTTCTTGGGAACAATAACAATTGGATAGACCCATTTGGACTCCTCCACTTGAAAGATGAAATCTACTTCCAAAAGCTTTGTCACCTCTCCATGAAGTGCCCTCTCGTGAATGACCCCCAACCTCCTAAGCTTTTGAGCCTTTGTCTTGGCACCTTCTTTTAGATTGATTCAATGCTCAACCCCTTTAGCTCCCTGCAGCTCTGTATATTTAGTGGCGAATAGCTTTGGAAACTCCATGAACATGTCTTCATGCTCCTTCTTTTCTTTCTCTCTCAAGTCCTCTCCTAGCATGCTCCTTGCATTATTTTTTGCAAGCTCTACAATTGCTTTTGTATTATTCTTCTCCTCCTTGACCTTCACATCATACATCAATGCTTCCTTTTAAAAACTTATCCCAAAAATATCAGAACATAATTGCATCTATCCTTCCTCTACACTTTCTTCTTATGTCATAGATGAAGCATCACTATTGTATGACTTAGTTTCTATCAAATTTGTATCTTGCATCTCCAATAGGGACTGTGTACGGATCTCGTGTGTCTTCATGTTGTAGACAATGGTCCTTCCTTTCTCTTGGTCAGGGATGGTGATCAAGCCTGTGCACCAATCCTGCTGAGCACCAAGGGTTATAATCCATGGCCTCCCTAAAATGATCGGATAAGCATTCTCACCTGCTTGCATCACATAGCAATCAACCAAGCACTCAATCCCCATGACTTTTATCTTAACATCTTCAGCTATCCCAAGACACCATGCCTTTTTGTGATTGGCCATCCTCATACGGATTGAAGCATTCATTGACATCTTGACTCCTGCTTCCTTCATGATAGCCTCAATCATGACACACACCTGAGCACCACCATCCCCATATGCCTGCACTTTCGTCTTCTTTCCTAACATAGCTTCCACTATTGGCACCATATCCACCGGGTGACCAACCCTCAAGGAAGACACTATGCTTTGATGCTATTCATTTTTGGAAGGAAGCCACATGCTCACACTTGGTCCACTTCCTCCTCAACTAGCATTCAAAGCCACCAATTGACCAAAAAATATATTTGCCTTTTGATTTCCTATGTCCTCAACAATATCATAGTCTTCAACACCTTGGACAAGGGGTAGTCCTTTGGACCTATTTTACTTCTTTGTCACCTCTTTCTACTCTCCCGTTTGTCTTCTACCTTAGCCTTTCCTTTCCTTGCTCTTGTTTCCCTCTCTTCTTCTGTCTCTTTCTCTCTATCATGCCTAGCTATCTTATTGGCCAAAATATCCACATCTTGATGCTCAAGGTAATGATGTTAATAGACCTACCTTCTCCATTTGTAGGCAACATTGTGGTTGTTTTTGCGGCGGCCGTGCTTCTAGTGCCCGCTCTTGATGATTTTCTTATATTCTCCCTCGACACATCCGTATAAGGGGTATATCCCTCCTCTCTCTCTTGGTGGTTCAGGACAATCAGTGGAATAGTGACCCTCTTCATCACAATTGTATCATCTGCCTTGTAGCCTTCCTCCTGTACCTCTCCCAGCTGGCCGCTCTTCTCTTTGGTTCATATTCATTATGTTAACTCTTAATTCTTGCAACGACCAGAAAGGTTATGAAAAACCCGGGACGTAACAGGATCCAGAACTTGAACCACTCGCTCCACTCTATCATCCACTACCACAGGGACCATTGGTTGCACCACAATTGGCTCATCATGTGTCATGCCTTGCTCCCACCTTCTCTTGATCTTCTTACTCTTGGCCTCTCTGAATTCCACAACTCTTTCAAATGTAGCAGGCTCCTCTTGATCAACCTTCTCCCTTGCACTTGGATGGAGACAAGCCATAAACTGACACACTCTAAAGAAATCCCCTGGAGGTACTTGGGATGCCGCCTCTAATTGCACCCAAAGTCCTTTGGCTGAAAGCAAAGGATGGTGGTACAAAAAATGGACCAATTTTTTTTCCACCTGTTTGGTCCTTTGGAGGGAAAGTTTTGAGGCCCAAAAGTTTTGGAATTTGTATTTTTTAAGCTAAAATTGTATCTCAAAAATATAAGTTGTGCAGTTTCACAATGGGCCAGCCCGTGTGAGAGTAGTGGTGTAATTAGTAAATTTAGTGGTCCGAATTGCGTCCATTTGAATTGAGCGCTTTCTTCTAGCGCTTGGGCTCTCTCTCTCCCCCCTCAGACTCGTAGCAGATCTGCTCTCTCTCTCTCTCTCTCAGCATTGTAGAAGAGCTGCTATTGTGTGAGTTCTCCCACCATGAGGACCCCAAAGGCCAAGGGAGTTGCTGCCAGCAGAGCGTCACCTTCAACATGCAAACAGAAAGGGAAGGCCAAGGAGGGAATGCCCACCCATGGGAGAAGCAACAATAAAGGTTCTTCCACCCCCGCCTCTCAACAAATAGAGCTGGAGAACAAAAGCAGTCCCAACACAAGGTCTAGTGCAAAACAGTTCAAGGCTTCTGAAATCAACTCCGAACAGACCTCATAGCGTGTCGATGAGGATGAATCAAAATTTTCCAACAAGTCAAGACGTGGTAAGCTATTCATTGGAATCAGGATTGTGTTAATTAGATGGTGTAAAATCTTGAATTTAAATGTTCAGTGTAAAATTTGATACCTTGGAGCATCGCATTTGTAATCCATATGCATATGAGAGAAAAGTTAGAAAATTGACTTGGACCATGCTAATTATCCAGCTTGCTCTATAGTATTAAGTGTATTTTTCTAGGATATTCTAGAAAAGTGGTTGTGGAGCTTCAATGTTTGTGGATAGAAAGGTTTAGCTGAGACAATGTACATGATTCTATAGTTTCCTTGCTTTATGTTAGAGCTTTGTATATCATATCCTAAGGATTAAAACTGAAGTTATTGCAGACTATTGTTGAAGTTTCATGGAAATAGAGTATGGATAAATTATACTGTAAACACATTAGTTATTAGTGATTAAATGTACAGTAACAAATGTGGTACTTTGGATTTGTTTCACAATAATTTTTGATTTGTTTGACATTTTAGGTAAGAATAAAATGGAGGAGTACCCTCAACAAACCAGGTTGTGTTATACAACAGAGGACTTGTATGAGGAGTATTGCCTTAGTCTAGAAGGAAAACTCCCAAAGGACCTGACTAATGAGGACTTGCCATCCGAGCAGAGGTTATCTGTTTTCAAGTACAAGTTCCAAAAGAACAACAAAATTTATTTAAATCATTTGCAGCCACATCTGGTGGATGACTACAGATTTCTATTCTCCAAAGTTTATCAGGGACCCCCTTCATGTGGTGAACTGACCACCAAATTTACTAAGGGTTATGCATTCGAGAAATGTGATGCAGCGAGAAAAGACCCAACAGGGCATAGAATAGCATGGGCCAGGTTTGGGAAAAGAGAGTTGTAGATGATATCATTTAGGACTGGCGGTCTTGACCGTAAAGTTGAGACATGGAGGAAGCAAAATGCTTCCTCCCCTGGAACTGTCCAGCGTCAGTTAAGAAGGCCCGCATGACTCAAATTGGTAGCAGCATCTGCACAGAACTAGATCAAGGTGTCAAAGGGGCACTGGCTGACTACCTACCTGACTTAGAGGCATAGATCCAAAGACTCCAAAAGTAGGTTTCACATCCAGGGTCATCAAAACTAGCAAACCTGAAGGCCTCTATTCAAGCAAACAAGGACCATCTAGTGGTTTATGAGGGTAAAGAGGGCATGGCGAAAAGTTTGATGGAGGATATTGATACCCTAGAGGCACGCATTGGTGTGCTGTGGCAGCAAATACCTATCCCTGATGAAGACATCAGAGAGGTGAAGGTTGAGCTGGGAGCAAGTCGGTGCTTGTTACGACGGCACAGGGTTTCCGAAAATATCAAGAATCTCCAAGCTGAGGTTGAACAGCAGGAGGTATTGTATTTTTGGCTTATTGCATTGTGTACGACAGTTGAATTTTTTTATTCTTGACAAGGTTTGGTGATTTGTCATGTTTCACTTCTTGATTGGTTTATTTGCAGAAATTTTTATGGGTTTTAGTACTATCTTGGACTGGTTTGGTACTCTCTCTAATTGTTTTGGTACTTTTATTTAACACTAAGGGTAGTGTTGGAACTTTCCTTAGTACTTTATGCTGCTGCTTCATTTCATTTGGTACCCATTTGAAGTACTTAGTACTATATTGGTACTTCCTTGTTTCTAATTTTTGAGTCTTACACTGTACTATTTGTTTTGTTTTGGATTCTATAATGGAACAATCCATGGTACTTTTGGTGCTTTTCTGATCATTTGGTCTTTTTCAATTCTATTTTGGGACTGCTATGGTACATGTTGCTTAGTGCTTTGGTATATTATTTAAATGTCTTGGTACTTTCCAGTTTATTTTTAAAGTGGTTTGCTTATTTTTGGACTGTTTTGGTACTTTTTAAACTGATTTGGGTATTTAATCGAACACTAACTGCTATGTTCGTACTTCCCTTGTTACCTTTTGGTGTTTAGTTATTTTAATTGGTTCTCTCTTCGATCATTATGGTATTGGCTTGAGAATTTTTGATACTCATATAGTTTACAGATATTGTCTTGGGTGCTATGTGGCACAATCTTTGGTACTCTGGGTGCTTTTCTGTTCATTGGGTACTCTTATACTTATTTTGGAACTTTCTAGTTATAGTCTTATACTGTAATGTTGAGTTTGACTTGGGTACTTTTGGTGCTTGATACTGCTTTGGTACTCTTGAAACATTTGGTACTTTAACCTATTTTGGTACTTTTGGTACTTCCCTTGTAACCTTTTGTGCTTCTTTATTTTATTTGGTTCTCTCTTTGAACATTTTGGTACTGCCTTTAGAAATTTTGGTACTCATCTAGTCTACAGATTTGCCTTGGGTGCTATGTGGCACAATCTTTGGTACTCTGGGTGCTTATCTATTCATTGGGTAGTCTGATTACTTATATTGATACTTTCTGTTACAGTCTTATACTGTAATGGTGAGTATGACTTGGGTACTTTTGGTGCTTGATACTGATTTGGTACAGTTGAAACATTTGGTACTTCAACCTATTTTGGTACTTTCCTTGTAACCTTTTGTGCTTATTTATTTTATTTGGTTCTCTCTTTGACCATTTTGACATTGCCTTGAGAATTTTGGTACTCATAGTTTACAGATTTGCCTTGGGTGCTATGTGGCACAATCCTTGGTACTCTGGGTATTTATCTGCTCTTTGGGTAGTCTGATTACTTATTTTGGTACTTTCTAGTTACTGTCTTACACTGTAATATTGAGTATGACTTGCGTACTTTTGGTGCTTTACATTGCTCTGGTATTGTTGAAACTTTTGGTACTGTAGGTACTTTTGGTACTTTTGGTACTTTTGGTATTTCTAGTACCTTGATACTACATTGGTATTTTCTTCTAATAATGTTTTCTTTGCTAACTATTTGATTTGGTACTGTCTTGGTTCTATTTTGTAACTGTTGCAAAAATATTTTGGTACTGCATGTGTTATTCCTTGCTAGCAGTCAATTTTGGTACTATTTTGGTGCCTGTTGGGTACTCTTTTATTCTATTTTGGTACTCTTTCAATAATTTTTTGCTATTGTATGTGTTCTTCCATGCATCTTGGTTGTTTTGGTAAGTAAATTATGAGAGCATTCTGTTTTGCAGAGAGAGTATGCCAGGCTCTACAACGAGTCCCTGGGAGCCAAAGACCAGTATGAATTTGTAAGCAAGCTCTCTACTGATGTGAAGAGAGGGATGACTCAGACGTTGACTCCAAGGCCTCATGTTGTGGATCTAATCTTCTCTTTCATCTTTGTGTATATGTAGGGAGAGGATCTTTTGGTGTGGACACCCATGACAACACCAACACCCCTGTGGATCGGAAGGATCTTCTTGGATACGGCAAGTCATATGCCAGTCACATATTCCAGGAAGATCCTTATAAGTCAGTGCATGAAGTATTGCATGACATTGGTGCCAACAGGATGGAAGGCAAAAAGGGTGAGCCTGCTCTAGATTCCAGTTTGGAGGAAGATAACACTAAAACCGAAGCTCAGGAAATCCAGCAAGGCCCTAATGCCAGCACAGTGGAAGGGAAAGGGTCTGAGGTTGGTGTGGGCTCTGGTATGGCAGAAGCTAAACTGAAAATTGAAGTGCCGGAGAAGGATAAATAGGAAAGCGAACCGATTGAGGAAGGTGATGACATAGAGATAGAGCTAAGCAAGAAGAACAACGCAAAAATTCTGGCTGATGAGGAGGTGGCAGTGGAAGTTACCTCAACGGCCGAGTGTTTGGATGCAGCTCCAAAGTATGTAGAGGAGAAGGCAGGTAGAAAGACGAGGCAGCAGACAAAGAGTGAGGTGGAACTTGCTGACAGTGCAAAGGAGGCGGAACCTGCCGAGGGTGCGAAGGAGAGTACGAAAGAGTATGGTACGGAGGAGGCATCTTATTTTGTGGAGGAGATGAAAGCCATGGAGGAGGCCGAAGGTGCGAGGCAGGCCACAACCTTAGAAACAGGTTATAGAATTGATTGTGCCACACTCTCCGAACTTTCCCTTATGAAATGTAAAAAGCGCCCCAAAGGTCGTGGTCTCAAGCCGCGAACCTCCAAGAATTAGCTATTTAACAGCATTTTGTACTTGATTCTGGATTATCATGAAATACGATCCCATTTTGTGTTTGTCAATGTTTCGTGTCATGTCAGTCAGATGTTAATGTGTGCGTTCCTTGTTATGTCATGCTATCAACAATTGGTATCCTTTAATGGTGCTAAATGTCCACACTTTCTATTGCCAAAAGGCTGGGTGTTCCTTTACTCATTTTGCTTCGTGGTACTTCAGTGAGGGACAGGTGGCGGCCAAATGAAAAGCGACTGAATACATCAATGCCGCTGACGTAAAGGCCAGCACTAAGCGCCTTGTCATTCTGGATGTGAATGGAGTTGTGTTGAAGGACTGTCATGAAGAACCTGAAAATTTGTGGAAAATCCCATTTCTAGAGGGATGTAGGCCCCGATGCGTGCAGGTCTCCCGGCACAAATACTGCGTGGTCAGACCTGATGCGGAGGATTTCATCCTTAGCATGAGGAGGCGATGCTACATGATGCTTTGGTCCTGCAGCCAAAGACACAATCTGATGACCATACTGCATGCTTGCTTCCCTAAGTTGATGAAGATACAAAGTCTCGTTTTAGGTATGAATCCCTTGACTTCCAAATTGGTTTGGCTGATTTTGGTACTGTATCTACCTTTGCTACTGATTTGTACATATTTGGGTACTATTGGTTCTTTTTGTACAATTTGGTACTATCATGTATAGGATCTGGTACTGTTTGTACAAATTGATACTGTCCACACAATTTTGGTAATGTTAGCACAATTTGGTAGTGTTTGCACAATTGGGTAATATTTGTTTCTTTTGGTTCTTTTTGGTTATTTTTATTCATTTTGGTCCTTTGGTAGATTTGGTACATTTGGTACTTTTGGTACTGTTTGCACAACTTGATATTGTTCATACATCCTGGTACTATTTTCACAGCTTACTTTGGTACTTTGATACTTTGGTACTGTATGTACAGAACTTGCTGTTTTTCTGTTTTTGGTGATTTAAGTCCTTTAGTACTTTGGCATTGTTATGTATAGAACTTGCTGTTTTTTAGACTCTGGTGATTTAAGTTCTTTGATACTTTGGTACTTTGATACTGATATGTACAGAACTTGCTGTTTTTCTTTTTCTGGTGATTTAAGTCCTTTGGTACTTTCGTGCTTTGGTACTGTTATGTACAGAACTTGTTGTTGTTTTTCGAACTTTGGTACTCTGAACTGTATACCTGCTTTAACAACTTAGTTTACTCGACACATATATTTTTGACCAGTCCCATTGTGAAAAATGGGCTTCCTCTATGAAGGATGTGGCAGGCCTTTTGGGGAAGTTCGATGACAAGTCCATTTTCCTGAAGCTTCTGCGAACAGTTTGGCGCAAGCATCCTCAATTTAATGAAGCCAGCACACTCCTTGTGGACGACACAAGATACAAATCATTGAAGAACGATTATGAGTCGTGCTGCTGCATTCGGACATATGAGCCAAACTATTATGATCTGAACAAGCTGAAGTATCTCATGGATGTCATTCTCCCATGGATCACAAGATGGCTAGATGAGAAGTTTCCCACCGCTTATAGCCGACGCACACCCCTGTTTGATGTAGAGGACGACATCTCCCTGTATGTTGCTGACTACTTTGTATCTTTGGAAGGGTACTCATACCGGTTTGACCCCCCTGATGTGTAAAAGATTCTGTAAAAGATTGGCATTTTTGTGTAATAAGAAATTATTGCTGGGCATGAACCTTCGTCTGCAAAACTTTTACACATGCACTTAATTTTTCTACACATGTCTTTTTCTTGCCACTTCTTTGGTATTTTTTCTGTTGCTATTTGCATGTGAAGCCTGAATCGACAGAAATGTCAAATAACCCACGAGAGTTGATTACTCCTTCCCACTTTAATTTCTGTCCCATTGATAACTAAACCCGGATTCTTGCACTTGCCTAAGATATTTTCAACCATATTAAAGTATCTTGCTATCAAACAAGGATTAGGCAGCCTGGCTATCAAATTTGGTTCTATAAGGTTAGCTGAAAACAAATTGGCAAGTACACACTACTCATCACAAGTAAGATTCTATTTAAGAGAATTACAACTGTTGATGCCAGTGGCTAGACTTGTAGTTGGGGTTTACGCTATATGGCTCCCCTCGTGGTCACTCCCTTCGTCATATGGCATACTGTTGTAGATATTTTCATATATCTCTGAGGATAGTTTAAAATGGTTATGCAGTCCCCGTTTGACCTCCATGGAGAACCGTATGTCTCTAACAACATGGGAGTAGATCATGACCGGTGGTTTCTCATTCAATAGGGTATAAGTATCAACTTTTCCCTCAACCTGGGCATAGTACAAACCCTCAACCAGAATTCCACCCTTTACGATCTTGTTATGCCAAAGGTCCTTCAATACTCTTGGTGCCTGCTACTTGGTTTTGGTGAACTTTAGAAGGTAGAAGTCCTCTTTCTCCTCGGCTGCTTTCACTGCAAAGTTATCCCCAATGGACAGTAATTGGCTCAGAACCTTAGGGTCTCCTTCATACATAGGCATGGTTAAATCCACACTCACTTGGGAGGAAAGCAAATCATTGTAGTTCTCCTCATCATCCTCGTCCTCATCACTACCTACTTGTACAGACTCTATCAATGGCTCAATGGAGAGATATTTCCATTCTTTAGTGCACTGTTTATTATTGCATCTCCTCCATTTCCCATGCACACATGGATCACAAAAGCAAGACAGCATCCAAAAACGCACATCACATGGATTGTGTGTTGAGTATCCATCAACACAATGGAATGAGCAAGACCCTGCAATTGATTTGCAGTCCCATAGTGGAGAATGCAACACATCATTTGATGAAACCAACTAGAAGACCCTTCTTGTGCTAGCACCCCACCTTCCCTCGTTGTGTTAAACGTCGTGTTTAGAAAATTGACCACATCAGCCACACACTTCATGGGCCAGCCACCATCGGGATTTAGCTCCTCATGCGTCAAGGTTCTCTTGATAACAGCACCTGCACCATCATGCTCTCCTTTTCCATGTCCTGAAGTGGAGAAGTTGTGCATCATATGCAATCATGTCCTGATAATACCTAGCTACAAAATAGTATGGTCGTCGTGCCTTGAACTCTGAAGCGGCACCATCTTGACCAAACCCAATGATAACGGAAACACTGTCCTTGTTGTTTCATCCAACTGTCATGCAAGAGAAAACAATGCTGAACAAAGAGAGTGTCATGGAGATTATCGTATGATATGTAAAATTGCAGAGTCTTCTCAATGGCTCCTAAGAAATTTCTGATATAAGAGATGTGCACCAGTATTGTGACTTGTGTTGACCACCAATGCATCACCTTAATTTAAAGATGTAATTCTCTGTAAAATCAACAACAGAAACCACAACATTGCTTGGAAACTTTAGCAAGCAGTCTTTAAATTGTTGGACCTGTCACCTAAAAACAAAGTTGTGCGTGACAAAGATTTTCAAATGATCTGAAAAAAGATGAATGAAAGTTGCACTTTTCATCCTTTCTCTTCTTCTCGTTTCCTTCAGCATTAACGTGTCCAATACCCACATCCTTAAATATCTTAACAATCACCTCCCTCCTATTTGCTGCAATCTCGTCTGGGCAGAATGGCAACTTCCTTACACCACATCTAGGGCACTCTCCCAGCAAGCATCTCTGTGCATGATATTCATGATCCTTAGAGCGAGGGCACAATATGAAATCCAACAAGATACTTATGTGTTGAAAAACTGCCTGGTTTGCAGAACACTCACCTACTTCACACTATGTACCACAAATGGAGCATGTACATGGATGTTCCTTTGCGTGATGCCCAAACTTGTTCTGGTGCATTTGATTGAAAGCATCCCTGAAGTATAGCATCTGGATATGGTAAATACAGAAGAAAGTATAGCGCTCCTTTAATTTTCGGACAAAGAATGGCTTGAGTGTCTCAAAGGACCTAAGTGGCAACTCCACCGCAGGATACATGCTTTTGAATCTTCTGTAGAGCTCCATCTATATACAAAATTTGATCCACATTAGAGCTCAGAATATTACTATAAAACAACAAAGCACCAAGTAGTTTACAATACCAAAATTAACAATGTAAACCACCAACTCATTCTAAAATACCAAATTTGGCACTGTATTGCCAGATTTTAGGCTATAGTACCAAATTAAGTGTAGAAAAGCACCAAACTGGATTGATAGTACCAAACTGGATTCATAGTACCAAAGTGGGTACATTTTTGTACATTGCATAGAACCAGCCTGTATTCATAGGACCAAGCAGGGTGCATAGTACCAAATTATGTACATTGCATAGTACCAACCGAATCCATAGTACAAAATAGGGTCCCTACTACCAAATTCTGTACATTGCATGGTACCAGCCTAAATTCAGAGTACCAAACAGGATCCCTAGTACCTTGTTTCGTACATTGCATGGTACTAGCTTGAGTTCATAGTACCAAGCACGATCTCTAGTACCAAATTCGGTACGTTGCATGGTACCAGCCTGAATTCATAGTACCAAACCTAGTACCAAACAGGATCCCTACTACCAAATTCTATACATTGCATGGTACCAACATGAATACATAGTACCAAACATGATCCCTAGTACCAAATTCTCTACATTGCATGGTACCAGCCTAAATTCATAATACCCAAAAGGATCATTAGTACCAAATACTATACATTGCATAGTACTAGCTTGAATTCATAGTACCAAAAAGGATCCCTAGTACCAAATCTTGTACATTGCATAGTACTAGCTTGAATTCATAGTACCAAAAAGGATCCCTAGTACCAAATCCTGTACATTGGGTAGTACTAGCTTGAATTCATAGTACCAAAAAGGATCCCTAGTACCAAATCCTGTACATTGCATAGTACGAGCCTGAATTCATAGTATCAAACAGTATCCCTAGTACCAAATTCTGTACATTGCATAGTACCAGCCTAAATTCACAGTATCAAGCAAGATCCCTAGTGCCAAAGTGGGTACATGTCTCTACCCTGCATAGTACCAATTTGGAAACCTAGTACCAATTTGGGTACTTTTTTGTATACTGCAAAGCTACAAAATGGATCCATAGTTCCAAAATAACAACTTTCTATATACAAAAAAGTACCTAATTGGGACTGTGCATCTTTACTTTGGAGCATTTATCCCTAGTGCCAAAGTGGGTACATGTCTCTACCCTGCATAGTACCAATTTGGAAACCTAGTACCAATTTGGGTACTTTTTTGTATACTGCAAAGCTACAAAATGGATCCATAGTTCCAAAATAACAACTTTCTATATACAAAAAAGTACCTAATTGGGACTGTGCATCTTTACTTTGGAGCATTTCTACCAAACAATGGTACTATGCATGTGTTTGGTACTATTCAAAATCTAGAGAAGCTTCAAATTGGGTACTACTGAGGTAGGAATTGGTACGAGAATGATACCAGGTTTGGAATGCTGGGAATTGGTCAAGTTTTGGCATGCTGGAAATGGTACTATGGAGCTGAGTATTCATGCAATGATTGTTGGCTAACAAGTTGTGGTATTCTATTAATCCAAGAGTAAAAAGGCGAGCAAGGATTACACTGTGGGCAACACATATTACCTGAGAATCATCTAGAAGATGTATGGGATGTTTGATGACACATTTTTCCTCGATCCTGTGCTTACAAATATCCTTTTTGTTAGGAGAAACTCTTGTCACGGATTTCCAGAAAGCGACCACCAAATCTCTATAATAAGCTTGTATTCTTGAAGGATTTGAGATTGTTTTGGAAGAACTGCAACTTTGGGTCCCAAAACAATCTAATTATGGACGATAGTATGTACAAAGTGTGCCAGAACCCTGAAGGAAGTTGGCTTGTTACTCCTAAGATAGAGGACCAGACCAAAGAACAACGGCAAAACTTCCTGATAGATATTTTGAGAAGCTGGCTATTTCTATGGCTGCAATAAGAGGATCATCTAGCGTATACAGTTGAAAATGCATTTGATATTGCCCCAAATTTTTTTGCACATCAAGTTATCAGGAAGCTGGAATCAGAAATTCATCGGTGCAACGAGGCCCAGCGTAATGAAGCCATGCATAGGAGACAAAGGGAGGCTGATGAAGAAGCTGTAAGACATAAGAGAGAGAGGCTACAGAGGGAAAAATTAGAGAAGTGGCAGCAACAAGAAGAATAAAGAGAGTTGCAAGAACCAAAAGCTCAGTAAGAAGAAGAAAGAGAACAAGACCCAAAAGCTCAACAAACGAAGAAACAAACGAACACCGGGCAAAAGCGAGTGTACAAGCGTGCTAAACCACAATCTTATCCAGAGTAGGAGGCTCTCTGCAGTTTTGTAACATTAGGAGGGAAATTTGTGAATTTTCTTTTCAATGTTTGTAACTATTTCGACATTCACTTCAAATAGTAATGATCAGATTCTATACTATTCTTTTTTTGAAGACAATACTATGTGTACTATTGGAATCTTGTATACATTCTCGTTGGAAATTAGCAAAGGTATGTTAATTAGCATGATGTTTATGCTAGCTAGCAGACTATTTATGCTAACACAACCAAAACATTATGTTAATTAGCATACCATGTATGGTAATTACCATACTCATGGTAGCTAATTAGAATACATTTTAATTAGCATACTGAGCATTTTTTTTTGTGCTAACTTCCACTCACATCATACCATAGTATGCTAATTAGCATATGCAGTATATAGGAAGCTGCCATGTTTTCTCCTTGACACCAGCAATGGTATGCTAATCAGCATATTGTCTATGCCAATTGGCATAAACAATATGATATTTATCATGCATGGTATGCTAATTAGCATTCCTTCAATTAGCATATTGTGGATTTTTGTTTCTACTAACTTCCACTCACAGCATAGTATGCTAATTAGCATAAACAGTATATAGAAAGCTGCCAGCCCTTCTTGAAACCAGCATACAATATGCTAATTAGCATACATGATATGATTATTGGCATACGCAGTATACAAAGAGCTGTTATCTCTTCTCCTTGAAACCAGCGAACCTATGCTAATTAGCATATGTTTATGCCAGTTGACTATGTTAGTTAGTATACCCATAGAATGCGAATTTCCATAAAAAATATGCTAATTAGCATACGCAAGAAGCAGAAACCTGTCATCTCTTCTCCTTGAAACCAGTAAAGATATTCTTATTAGCATACTGTTTATGCCAACTGGCAAAAATAGTATGCTTATTAGCATACATAGTATGCTAATTAGCATACATAGTATGCTAATTAGCATACCTTCAATTAGCATATTGTGCATTTTTGTTTGTGCTTACTTTCACTCACAGCATAGTATGCTAATTAGACCACACAGTATACAGAAAGTTGTCATCTCTTCTCCTTAAAACCAGCAAAGGTATGCCAATTAGCATACTGTTTATGCCAGTTGGCATAAACAGTATGCTAATTAGAATACACAGAGAACTGAAAGCTGCCATCTCTTCTCCTTGAAACCAGCAAAAGTATGCTAATTAGCATACACAATATACAGAAAGTTGCCATCTCTTCTTCCCTAAACCAGCAAGGGTATGCCAACTGGCATAAACAATATGCTAATCAGCATACTATTTATGCCAGTTGGCATAAACAGTATGCTAATTAGCATTCCGCTCATAACATAGTATTCTAATCAGCATACATAGTATACAGAAAGTTTCCATCTCTTCTCCTTGAAAACCAACAAAGTTATGCTAGTTAGCATAATTTTTATACTAAATAGCATATATGAGTCTATGCTAGTTAGCATAAACAGTATGCTAATTAGCATTATCATACACAGCATAGAGGAAGCTGTCATCTCTTCTCCTTGAAAACCAACAAAATTTATGCTAATTAGAACATTTTGTATGCTAGCTAGCATTAATAGTATGCTAATTAGTGTACCATTTATTTATTTATGCGAATTAGCATACCCACAGAACACAATGAGACAGGTTCTACAAATGATCTCTCTCAAGCTGAGACCCCTCTATGATAGACACCAAAGCCATGTATACACAAAGCACACAAGAGACACAAGAGACAGAAGATACCAATTTTTTTGATAAAACTGCATAATCTTCTAGAAAGAAGTATATTGAAGATGCAGTGATTACAACTTAAAAGTTTAAGGGCATGCTATTATAGATTGCTTCATAGATTTCTAGGTTGATTTTGTACACCTGCCATGTCCTTGGGATGTGCTCCATGGGTGTTTTGATACATCGTACCAGATGTGAAAGTACGTGGACGATGGGTTGCTTGTGGTCTAGCTTGAAGGTGTATGCATCCAATTGCTTGTAATATATACCTTGCACAACATATGAGCCTCTATCAATTGCATTGCCCCACTCATCAAGGTACCCCTTCTCCACCTTCTCCTTTGCTGCAACACACTTGACCAAGTAGAAATCCACATCCTTGACGTTGGTCGAAGCATCTATATTTATAGCAAATGTGTCGCCAACACATAGAGCGCTACTCAACACATCATGATGGCATTCATATGTGAAGTCATCGTAGGCGGTTGCTTCATCTTCTGAATTTGACACAGTCTCATCAGGTAATGGCAGTAGAGTATGATAATCCCAAGGCTGCATGTGAGGTTTATTGACGCAGTGGTTCCATCTTCTGTGCATGCATGCATCACAGAAGCATGCCAAGGCTCTTGTTGCAAGGGAAATTGGATACCCAGGGTTGTGGCCACGAAAAGCATGGAGAGAGAGATTTTTTGCCACAGTGGCACAATTTCACTTCACCTCCCTATTCACTTCCCCCTCTTTAACCTCCCAAAACACACGGGCACATTCCCCTTCTTTTGGAGGATAGCGTGTGTAAAGCCTAGGAGACTGTGATACTGGATCCACCAGCTTATGTATAGACCG
Source organism: Adiantum capillus-veneris (assembly GCF_014529385.1). Taxonomy (NCBI): domain Eukaryota; kingdom Viridiplantae; phylum Streptophyta; class Polypodiopsida; order Polypodiales; family Pteridaceae; genus Adiantum; species Adiantum capillus-veneris. Next base: position 129,637,056 of record NC_140950.1, on the reverse strand, counting down.
GCTCCTAGCCCTAGCCATCATATGGATCCCCAGTTCACACTGGTCCAGTCCAAGCCCCTGGCTCAGGTCCCTGACACCCTAGGCTTAGGATCCTTGTCTTGACATTACTCCCCCCTTGGAGAAGAGCTTTTGTCCTCGAAAACACAAGTGGTAGTATCTTCTTAAGAACACTGATGTTTTCCGTGTTGGCATCCCATATGCGAGCCAATGTATACTTGATGCAGTGAGGAGGTTCATTGAAACCAAGAGCAACATCTTGATTTTCAACATTGTTGTCCTTTTGCAAGCACTTGGGTCTAAATGGTAACTCAATTTGAAATTCACTTGAGGGGACTATACAGGAGTAACCACAACTAAGAGTTTCCAAAGGCATAATCAGTTTTCAGATCTTTCAAAGGTACTGGAAGAATTCAAGAAAACCTTGGCGCAACTTTCCATGAAGTTGTGAGCCAGATTTCCAACTCGCATGAGTATCTCAAAAAGCTCATAGCTACTAAGAAGTAGAATAGGTTGTGTCCTTATGTCAGACTTCTGAACATTTTGGAACACCCAGAACTACATGTTCACTCCTAATGAAGCTTACCTGCCAACATACTTTGTCGGCACACCTAATAAGTCCTATGGAAACAGTATCCAACCCCACTACAATAGATGTTCAAAGTTGAAAACCTTACGTAAGCAAATTCTAGAATAGGGAGAGAATTGCCCATTCAAAATGCCTTGTGCTAACGTATGCTCGTAGAAAATCCTTTAGCAAAAAATAGCAGCAGTAATAGTGAGGTGCTTTTCCCCAACCATGTACAGACAGTCTTCCACGACTAATGGTAACTAGGACTCAACCTTTGAGTATCCAGCCATATATTTGATATGGAGTGGAGACAACCAACTAGGTTGAAAGCGGGTTGAACTGGCATAAGCTCATAGAGTTTTAGACCATCCAACCACAGATACCCATCCTGAGCCAATACCTTGTATGGCAGGGTGTAAACTCATACTAAATCTGCAAGAGAGATTGCATGGGCAGTGCAAAAGGGTGCAAAAGAATAAAATCCATGAATTTGCATGCCGCTTTGAATAAATCTGTATCCAACACTAGGGCCCATAACACCTAGTGTGCATGCATTTAACACAAACATATACAAACCGCAATTCCATGACGAGATGTTCCACGATACATACGTGAAAGTATTGCAATAAATTTGGACCATAACAGAATGTGACAACCGAGTAACACCTAGGTACCAACCATGAGACATTCTCATGAACATAGCATACTTTGCTATATGTAGGAACGACCCTCCGTTAAGGTGGTTTAATAGCACTTGTAATAGCAACAAGTCTGTGCTCAGTACCCGAAAATTTATGGTCACTAAAATTGTGCCTGATATTGTGTGCTTCAAATGGTCTAACAAACGGATGCGACCAGCACTTAGTGACTTCGTCACGACACATCATTAGGAATTGAGCGCCAGTGTCAGTCCTAGAAACTCATATTTACCACATGCGGAGTATGTCTCAAATGAGGATGTCAAGAAAAGTGACATCCATCAACTATGAGTTGTACTTGTGTGTGGAGGTAACTGCTAACACTCCACGACAAGAGTGAGAGGGACCCTCATTATCATTGCTCCACACTTGCTAAACCAAACTCCTTGATTTCCTAGACCATGGTGTATCCCATGTGACAACATGTGCTAAATCAAACCCAAAAAGTGGTTCATAACAGCATAACATATATTGGACACTACAGCCCAAAATACTTTGTTCCGACATGCCCTTGGCATGGCTTAGAAATATTCAAGCAGATTTATATGACTTGAAAAAACCAAGCAAAGCATACTAAAAATGGAACACCAAATCAATAGATGCGTACTTGGAGATTTGAACTTAATGGTCACTTACCCGTATTCAAATGCAAAGGAGCACGTTGCCCACCTCAGAAAAAACCAAGCGACATTGCACTCAAAACCCTAGGTTTTGCCTTCGCAACTCAAACCCGTTGGTTATAATCTACGTAGTCCAACCCCTGGGTAAGACACTTTGTAGAAACTGCTCAAACGAGCAGGTAACGGTAACCAACATAGTCAACGATTTAGAGAATGATTGGAATCAACTTAAAAGTTGAGTTTTTTTGCTTCCGCGTGGTAGTTTATTGCAGACTTCTTTCCTTGAAAATATAACGAGAATAGATCAAAGTAAATCACCCGCTGGGTCTTACCCCAAAAGTGTGCTGCTATGGACACTCATAGTGCTATACATAGAGCAAGAGATCTACACAAGAGAGATGCCTAGCTCTTATGGACAGCCATGCTATCTCAACTGATTGCTCCATCTATACTCCATGGTAGAAATCAGCTAATGTGAGTTTAAGATTATCAGAAACTCAATTTGAGTGTCGCACTAAAAGCATGTAGTGTGTACAAAACACCCAAAAGATTTGTAATGGCAAGACTCTTGCTTGGCCATTAACATCAGTAAGAACTCCATGGGATAGGTCTGTTCATGCTGGAGAACAATCATCCAAGAAATACCAGCATTGGGTCTTACCCTAGGTCTGACAATGGCTCTTAGCCTGTGTGGCTCATAGTCCTTATGCCAATAACAAACTAGTGTTTAATGGAGAAACCGATGAAGACTAATTGAAGTGGCATCTTGGAAACTTACTAGCTGAGAGTCCGAGCACCTTAGGTTAGGCTGACTCACGAGCAAAACATGTATAAAAAGCTTCTTAGAAAGTTTTCATTATTCTTAGAGAGAAAAAAAGAGAGATAAGAAGAGCATGCTGGGCTGAGGAACTTTCCTTAAATTTCTAGAGTGTGAGTCCAATCTGTGCGTTACGCATCTTATGCCTGACTTATAGCTTATCCTATAAGCATTCCACAGTTTTCTAGTATGACTCTCTCACCAACAGAGGGAAAAAAACACAAAAACATATTGACCTACCTACCGTGCAGGGGTCGTGATTGTATGACTTAGCATTGGCACTTTTCCTAGAAATGAAGTCCAAATTTTAGGTTCTTTTTAGTGTTGTTGTGTGTTGACAACAACCAACAAGCATGTTAAACAATCCAACACTTATCTTGTCCTTGACAAAGTGTCGGGTGTTATAGCGGAAGCGTGTTTCGCGAGGCGGTAGAACTGAATCCAGCTAGCTAGCATGCCATGCATACATAATTTTAATCCCTTGGCAAAAGTGATGGTCTCAAACGTGAGAAGCAAAACCAGCAATGCATTGCATAGTCTAAACTAGTAGGGATTCGGTGAGTGATATTTCCATTTTGCCAGTTCCCAAAACTTGTGTGTCACTGCCTGTGATGTCAAGTCATTGGGCAGTACCTTGGCACAAGGGAGAAGCCTTGCTTCATGTAAAATAGGAAAATCACTGTAAACAATACTAAACATGGAGTGATAGGGGCTTTTCACAAGCCAAGCTCCCATACCCCTCTTCTCTTGTCCCCACCCCATGAAAACCCCCTCTTATGGAGGGAGTGATAGAAGGCATTGGAAAAAGTAAGAAAAAATAAAGTATGATTATGTAAATATATAAGAAAGGTAAAATAGGCCACCTCATGCCTGCGGGGTAGCCCATCCCCACCTTGCCTCCTTTTTCTTCACTGTTGCCCCGCCGGGTGTCCCTTTTCCTCTCCTCCACTCAAAAGGTCAACCCCCTCTCTCTTCCCCTTGTCCTTTCTCCTTTCTCTCTCCCCTCAAGCTACCCCACCTCTCACCAATAATCCATTATAACTCACCAATAATGCACCCTAACTCACATGCAACATACCCTATCTTCCAAAATAGTATACCCCACCCCCTCTTTCTCTCTCCTATCATATCCCATGACCCAAATATCCCCTCTCTCTCTAAAGGGCGCCATATCTCTTGTCTTGTAGCTAAATAACCTCCCCCACACTCACACACACTTAGTTTCACTGAAAAAGGTGCCCACGGACCCATCCCCACCCGGTGGTTACCTGATTTTTTCTTGTGTTCACACACATCTGCACACAGATTCACCTCTGAACACACTCCCCTCTCTCCCCTCTTGTAATTACTTTATTCTCCATGTCACCTCTCACTTTTTTTTTCATCAACCCATCTCTCTCTCTTAGTCTCTCTCTCATGAGACTGCTTTTCTGGCACATATACACACAGCCAGACAAGTGGGGCCCACAGTCACATGGCCTATGTAGATAATGATTTCTTCATTTCTAAATTCTAGAATTACTTCCCCCTCCTCCCCTATATAAAAAGGGGTCACCATCACACTAAACACACACCACATCACCAAAGAACACACTATGCACTGTGTGTGCCTAGTGCACACACACACACACCCACACCATCACCATCACCGCAATCACCATGCTTGTCTTGAGCATGACCTCTACACCCTTGGCTATGCAAGATGAAGGGCAACTAAATGAAGGATGATGGCCATAATCCTCGTGCGAGTCTTCGCCATCAACTCCCACCTATCCGCCATGTGCTCTACCACTCTCTCCCTTCTCATTCCCCTACCCTATGCTCCCCATTTCATCGCCTAATTCTCTAAATAAAGCTTGAGGTTTTGTGAATATGTTTTCTTGCAATGTTTTGTCCATGTGAGGTGTGCGGAATCGCCACCTAGTCTTGTGTTTTGGAGTGAGCTTGTGTATGTGTGAAGGGTGTGCGGATTCGCCATCCTTTTGTGGTGCCTAAGTACTAAGCCGCTATACTCCCTCCCTCACTCTCTCTCTCTCTCTCACTTGATCTTATTCCCTTTCCTCTTCATCATTACTCCCAAGCATCCATCTCTCTTGGATGAAAACTTTGTTATGGTGGTGTGTTGTTTGCGTCCTAGCCGCTGAAGCTAGGTGGTGCCCCCTGTTTGCTTTACCATGACAGGCTCGAGGCGCGCCATTCGGTCCCCGGTGTTTTAGAGGCCGTCGGGGTTCGGGGTTCACTTTGCTCCCGTCATTTAGTGCCCCCAGTGAGGATCTTTTCATGAAACCCTTCAGTTTACAAGACTGAAACCCCTAAACTATTGTGAATGGATGAATGGCTAGCAGGATTTGCTAATTGGACGACAGAAGAAGAAGAGCTCTAAGCACAACTAGACGAACTCCGCATCTCCATCGAAGCTCGAGTGCCAGGTGTAACGGTAATCGATTTGTAGTGGGAGAGTCAACCAACACGCCAAACCCAGTGGATATACATAGGCCAAGTGCCAAGAAGAAGAAGGAGAAGGTCGAAACCATGTCCGCAACCTACAACCAACCCACAACAACAAAATGGAAGGAGGTTTACACAATAGAGAATCAACACTATTCTACTTTGAGAATCGGGTAACTCAAGTCACCGAGGTAATTATCACAGTCAGTTTTCAAGTCGCACCCGATGCTGCAGCACAGATAACGGAATCATTGGCTCACACTCTCACTAGAGAAACTAGGGATCTACTGAGTTTGTTTCAGGAAAGAACACCACCCTCTCCCACAAGCTTGGACAGTGACTAAGCACCTCTAAGCTTCACATGAATCAGTACAAACTACCTCAAGAGAGATCACACATACCAACACGTGTACGCTCAATCAAGGTAATACTGGATTTGAAGGCTCACTACCAGCACGTCATTAACACCATGCTGAGTGGGGAGCAATTTTTTGAGGTTCTGGCATCAGATCAACCATTTGTCTTACCTTTGGTACAAGGCAATGTACCGTTTGAAGTTTTAATCTATGTCCTAGTATAAGAGGGTATACATGCCTCCTTGTAAAGAAGAAAAAAACTTTTGCAAGTTAACCAGTGTGTCTTTCTAGCTCTCTCTCAGTAATCATGGCAAGTGTAGAATTTCCAACATTTAAAGGAAAGAAGGGGGAGGATCTGGTAACAGACTTCCTAGATGACTTTGAAGTAGCATGTGTAGTGAGCAACAAAGATACGGATGAATCCTGGGTTAGAATCTTTAAGCATCTCATGAAGCTAGAAGCTAGATCATGGTACAATGCACTTCCACAAGCAACCAAGGATGACTGGGAACCCTTAAAAACCGCTTTTAAGAGGCTCTTTGGGGGAGGTACCACTTCAAAAAAGTTGTGGGACAAGTTGAGAGACTTGAAGCAGGAGGGTCTTTTAGAATATGCCACCTATGAGTCCAAATTTGTGGATTTGTGGGAACGGTGGGTTGAGTCACTGGCAAGGGGGGAAGCCGCACCCGATTTCCTAAAAAAAGATTGGTTCACGCATGGCTTATGGCCGCTTCTCAAGGAGAAGGTGAAAGGTAGATTCCCGGCTATGTACGAGTTAGCCGTTGAGATTGCTCGCCTTAAGGACAAGAAGCTGCGAATGAAAGCCAAAGAAACCGAGTCAATAGAAACAACAACATCACGTCGACCAGCAACTACGACAACCACCATTCCACCACCACCACTGGCTCTTGGGGTAAGAGATGACCAACAAGATATGTTGGCCCATATTACTGACCAGCTGCAGAATTTGTCTTTCCACTTAATACAGCAAGGGAGGAGTCAAGAAAGAGATCAAGACCCTGGAAGAGCACGACGACAAAACAGGGAGTATCATTGCTACAACTGCGGAGAAGACGGTCACGGTATGTACTACTGTCCCAAACCACGACAAAACTATAATAGAGGAGGTAGGAGGAACCAATTGTCACCGCCTAGAGAAAGAACACCCCCACCCCGAGCACCACCCCCACCAACACAAATTCTACGTCCACCCCAGACACCACTACAAGCATCCATCCCACCTCTTCCACCAGCCCAACCACCTGATCGCCCTGTAAACATCATAAGCCTAGAAGATAAAGGAAAAGCCGTAGTAGTGGATCCACCCAGAGCAAAGGAGAGGGACAAGGGTAAGGAGAAGGTAACCTTTTTAGAACCACTTGAAGCCATGACTGTGAAAAGATCTAGGAGGGAGAAAGCTACACAATCAGATGATGAGAGAAGCATGAGAGGAGAAACTAGAAAGAGGCCATCCAGGCCACAACGGAAATTGGGCATCACCGACTTCCAGCTAGAGGAAAGTTCTAAGCCCTATGATCTAACATTGGCTGTGGCAGAGCAAGGACCGAAGATTACATGGCCACAGCTGCTACATCTTGCACCAAAAGTAAGGCGACAATGGTCTAAAATGGTAAGTACAAGATGCTCCAAAACAAAGGTAGCTGGAGCAATTTCGGGATGCAACACGGATGACATCCTTCCAATTGTCGACGTAAACATAAAAGGAAAGAGGGTTGGAAACACCTACATTGATGGAGGTGCACAAATCTGTGTAATGAGCGAAGCTATGATGCTTCGATTAGGGCTCGAGGTTGATAGGCCTTCTCCATGTAAGGCAAAAATGGCAAACAACGCAAAAGTAAAGTGTGTGGGTGTGGTAAGTGCCGTGAAAATCAAAGCTTTCAACACTGAGGTAGAGGTAGATGTTTTTGTAATGCCTACTAAGGGGGAGGGCTATCCACTAATTTTGGGAAGGCCATGGTTGATGGCCATGAAGGCAAAACAGGACTGGGGTACTGGCCTTCTACGCATGACCGGTAAGAAAGGGGAGACAATCTACTACAACATGAGGATTGGCAAGCAGAAGCAAATGAATCAGGAAACATCGATGAAACCACTAGCGAATCTTCCAGTTCTGAGGAGGAGACCACATCCATCGACGAAAGTGACAGTTCCATTGATGTGATGGGTATCATTATGAAGGATCCACAAAGGGTAAGCACAACTGGTGATCCATCACCAAAAGGGCAACCCAATGAAGAGGAGAGCAAATCACTTGGCCTAGGAGGAAGTAGGTTGAAGGGTATGTTGTCTACGGAATTAACACTTGAGGAGAAAGATAGTTTTTTGTAAATGTTGATGGGATTTCCTAACCTGTTCATTGACAACTATGAAAGAATCACAGGCATTACAGTGGTGGAACATCATATTAAGCTGAAGGAAGGGGTAAAGCCAGTTGTGCAAAAGCTACGACAACTGGGGGTCATACAAGAAAAGGCACTCTTGGCAGAGGCAAGGAAACTGCTGGAGGCGGGATTCATCTATCCTGTAGAAAACGCAGAATGGGTGTCACCCGTAGTGGTGACGCCTAAAAAGAATGGTAAGTGGAGGGTCTGTGTTGACTACAAACCACTAAATGCAGCTACAAAGAGAGACCACTTTCCTCTCCCTTTCTTGGATGGATGAAATTCTGAATGAAGTAGCGGGTTTTGAATGCTATACCATCTGTGATGGTTATTCTGGATACTTTCAAATACGCATAGCCTTGGAAGATCAGTTAAAAACCACTTTTATCATGCCATGGGGTTGTTTTGCATACAGTGTTATGCCATTTGGTCTCACAAATTCACCTGCCACATTCCAAAGATATGTCACATATGTTTTTCAACCGTTCTTTGGAACATCCATAAGAGTGTTCATTGATGATTTTTGTATATATAGCTCCCGTATTTCACATTTAGAAAAGGTAACTGAAGGTTTGGCCAGGTTGTAGAGCCTAGGTGGGCAATTAAATGTGGATAAATGTCACATTGGGGAGAGTAAAGTCATTCTACTAGGCCATGAAATTTCAGCAAAAGGTATCAACACCGACCCAAGTAAGGTGTCCGCACTCATAGCCCTACCTTCACCAATGACCGCACATCAACTGGTCTCTTTTCTACAGAAGGTGAGATACTTAAGTAGATTCATACATCTACTATCACAACTTGTTCTACCACTGCAACAACCCACTCAAAGATCAACTTTCACTTGGGATGAGGAAAGCGAACATCACTACAACAAGGTAAAGGAGGTCTTAGCCACTCTGCCAACTATCTCACCACCTAAGTGGGATGAAAAATTCTATGTCACCTCAAGTGTTGGTGATGACTCATTGGGGACTGTGCTACTCCAAAAGGATACGACGACATCTTTCATGAGTCGAATGATGACAGCAGGAGAGAAAGGTTTCACCCATGTGGAACACTTAGTCCTAGCTCTTAAATTTGCAACTACAAAGTTTAGGTCATATTTTCTGCCTAAGCAATTTGTGATTCTAACCACGGATGAAATATTTCCCTATGTTGTACAACACATGGATGTGTCTGCTAGAATTACTAAATGGCTAGTTCGTCTGCTAGAGTTTGACTACACGGTACAGGTAGAAAGCACGACAAGGGCAAGTTTGGGGGGACTCATGACCTACCAAGTCTTTGAAAGGAAGGAGAAGAAATCTAAGGAAGGAGAAGTCCGATTACCTCCAGTACCACCGATGGTAGAAGGAGCATACTCTCTCTACTTTGATGGAGCCTACAAGCGAGCGTCCGACAAAGCAGCTGCAGGCGTAGTGGTCTTTGATGACAAAGGGACAAAGGTATTTTCGTTGGGCCGATTGTTAGATTCACATTCTAACAATGAATCTGAGTATGCAGCACTAGCCAAGGGTCTACAATGGTGCATCTCACAAGGTGTACAATGCCTTAATGTATTTGGGGATGCTCTACTTCTGGTAAGGCAAGTAAATGGAGCATGGACATGCAAGAATCCTAGTTTAAGGACTCACTTAAGTGGTGTAAAAACCTTGTTGGGTAAGTTTGAAGAAGTTCAAATACACCATATCCCAAGGGCTCAAAACCAAGAAGCAGATGCCCTAGCAAGCGAAAGACTACAGGAAGTGGTGGTTGGAGCAATAAAACTAAAGCTCCCTCTATTTCAAGGAAGTGATGCCTTGCCTGACATCATGCATTTTTTGGAAACAGGGGAATGCCCATCAGATTTAACAAAGGGACAGAAGCAATGGCTGACGCGGAAGGCCACAAGGTATCGACTCATCAATGACGGTTTGTATTGTAAGGGTAAGGACCAAATACTCAGGAAGGTCCCTCTCTCTCAGGAAATCACGGGAGTAATTGATAGCTGTCAGGACGGGGTTTGTGGTGGTCACTTTGCCCTAGACATAACAAGTAGGAAAATCTTGCAGGCAGGCTTCATATGGCCTAGCCACAACCGTGATGTACACCACTGGTGCAAAACGTGTAAGTTGTGTCAAAAGGCTGGCACTAGGTCACTTATGCCTGAACCACAGACACCTATTCTTTCATATGGCCCATTTGAAAAATGGGGTATCGATGCCATTGGGCCATTACCTAGGGCCAACTCAAGAAAATTCTACATTATCATGCGGGTTGACTACATGAGTAGATGGGCAGAGGCTACAGCCACCACTAGAATCACAGCGGTAGAGGTAGCTAAATTTATCTACGAGCACATATGCTGTAGGTTTGGCACACCTTTAGAGATCATATCTGATAGAGGGCCAGGTTTCAGAGCAGACTTGGTAGGAGAATTAATGCAGAAACTGGGCATTACAAGGAGGCACTCTTCACCATATTACCCTCAATGTAATGGCCTAGTTGAAAAGGTAAATGGAATGGTTTCTAAAATTATTACCAAGGAGGTAAACAATCATCTTGGAGACTGGGATAAGTATCTACTACCAGCTTTATGGGCCT